>NC_045703.1:6503005-6803005 GCF_009834535.1 Camelus ferus
CTCAGAATACTGGAAAACAAAGAGGTCAGAGAGATAAAGGAAACAGTTATTTCCTAGATGCCTCCTGGGACTAACTGCATAGAGGATGAAAATTTAACTGATAAGAGGAAATGTCTTAAACCAGCCTCTGCAATCTGCATACACTTAGCATCAGCTCAGAATAAGATTTCTAGTCTTAAAATTGGAAGCATAGGTTATTGACTGGAGATATATTTTCTTTTCTAATATATAAGATTTTAATGTTCTAAATTTACCGCCAAACACTGCTTTGTTCTTCCATTCTTCTCCCAGGGGACACTATGCTGATGTCCCATAGCTTTTTTCTTTTATTTCAATTTTTAAAAACTGTGGTAAATATACTTAACATGAAATTTGCCATGTTAACCATTTTAAGTGCACAGTTTAGTAATATTAAGTATATTCATAATGCTGTACAAACATCACCACCATCCATCTCCATCGATCTTTTCATCTTGTAAAACTAAAACTTTACTCTCATTAAATAACTCTCCAACCCTCCCATCCAAGCCCCTGACAATTACCATTGTACTTTCTGTCTCTATGATTTTCACTACTCTAAGGACATCGTATAAGAGAAATCATACAGTATTTGTCTTTTTTGCAACTCACTTAGCATAATATCCTCAAAGTTCAATCATGTTGTAGCACATGTAGAAGGTCCTTCCTTTTTAAGGTTGAATAATACTTCATTGCATGTATATCCTGCATTTTGCTTGTCCATTCATCTGTTAATAGACACTTGGGTTGCTTCCACATTTTAGCAATTGTCGAATAATGCTGCTATTAACATGGGTGTATAAATACCTCCTTGAGTCTCTGCTTTCGATTAATTGTACCCAGAAGTGGAATTGCTGGATCATATGGTCACTTCTACTTTCAGTTTTTTAAGGGACCACCATACCGTTTCCCACAGCAGATGGCTGTTTTACATTCCCACCAACAGTGCACAAAGGCTCCAATTCTCACATCCTCACAATACTTGTTATTTTCTGATTTTAATACTTTGTTGGCTCTATTTTTAGTCCACATGGCTAAAGATTTGTCAATTTTCTTGATCTCTCATAGGACCAACTTTTGGTTTCACAGATTTTCCCTGTTGTTTATCTATTCTCTATTGTACTTATCTCTGTACTTATCATTATTATATGCTTCCCTCTGCTAGCTTTAACTTTAGTTTGTTCTTCTTTTTCAAGCTCCTTAAGTTGGAAAATTAGAGTGTTGATTTGAGACCATTCTTATCTTCTTAATATAAGCATTTATAGCTATAAATCCCCCCCCTTACCACCACTTTTGCTCCATCAGATACATTTTGGTATGTTGTGTTTTTGTTTTCATTCACCTCTAAATATTTTCTAATTTTCCAGGGTGTGATTTTTTTCTTTGATATGTTGGTTGTTTACGAGTATGTTGTTTAATTTACGCAGATTTGTGAATTTTCCAGTTTACTTCTGTTATTTAGTTCTAACTTCATCTTGTTGTGATCAGAAAGTGTACTTTGTATAGTATCCATTTAAAAAAAAAATCTATTGAAACAGTGTGTGACCTAACATACGGTCTATGCTGAAAAATGTCCCATGTGGCCTTGAATATAAATGCTGCTGTTCTGGGGTAAAGTGCTCTGTGTATGTCTACTAGATGGTTTATTGTGTTACTTAAATTCTCTGTTTTCTTACTTCTCTTCTGTTTGGTTGGTCTATCCATTATTGAAAGTGGGATATTGAAGTCAACTATTATTTAGAACTGTCTGTTTCTCCTGGCAGTTTTCTCGCTTTCTGCTTCATATATTTTGGTCATCCACATTAGCTGCATAAATGTTTATAATTGTTATATCTTCTGGCTGTGTGGAATGATTTCCTGATCTTTCCCAGTAGTAGCAGGTCTAGCCTTTCTTTTAGGGCAGAAACCTGGGCTCAAGAACATTTCATGTCTTTCCAAAAGTGGCTGTTACTTCTCCTTTCCCTATAAGCAGTGTATCTTTGTCTGGGTCATAAGGACAGGAGAGTTTCATATCCTTCTTCTTCTTTTTTTTTAATTTTAGATTTTTTAGATTAAATTCATATTGATTTACATTATAGATTTCATGTGTGCATCAGTATATTTCTATTTCTGTATACCCTAAAGCATGTTCACTACTAAAAATTTGGTTTCCATCTGTCACCATACAGTTGATCAGCCTTTCCCATTTCACCTTCCCCATGCCCTTTGGTAACCATTACTCTATTCTCTTTAGCTATGTGTTTGTTTTTGTTTGATTTGGTTTGTTCATTTATTTTGATCATTTGCTTGCTTTTAATATTCTACATATGACTGAAATCATATATTGTCTTTCTCCTTCTGACTTACTTTACTTAGCAAGATACCTTCAAGATCCATCCACATGTTGTTGCAAATTGCAAGATTTCATCTTTTTCTATGACTGAGTAGTTGTCTGTTGTGTTTGCCATACACACCACATCTACCTTATCCCTTTATCTGTTGATGAGCACTTAGGTTGTTTTCAAAACTTGGCTATTGTTAATAATGCTGTGAACATAAGGGTGCATCTATCTTTTTGAATTAACATTTTTCTATCCTTTGGATAAATATCCAGAATTGGGGTAGCTGGATCACATGGTAGTTCTACTCTTAATTTTTTTAGGAATCTACATACTGTTTTCCATAGTGGCTGCACCAATTTACATTCTCAATAACATTGCACAAAGATTTCCTTTTCTCTACATTCTCACCAATACTTATTTCTTACTTTTTAGATAATAGTCATTCTAATAGGAGTGAGGTGATATCTGATATCTCATTGTGGTTTTGATTTGCATTTCCCTAATTAGTATGCTGAACATCTTTTCATATATCTGTTGGTCATCTGTATGTCTTCTTAGGAAAAATGTCTGTTCAGGTCCTCTGCCCATTTTTTAATCTGGTTTTTGTTGTTGTTGAGTTGTATGAGCTCTTTATATATTTTGGATATTAATCCTTTATTGAATATATCATTTGCAAATATCTTTCCCCATTCAGAAAGTTGTCTTTTTGTTTTGTTCATGGTTTCCTTTGCTGTGCAGAAGCTTTTTAGTTTGATATAGTCCCATTTGTTGGATATAGTGTGAGATAGTGGTCTAATTTCATTTTTTGGCATGTGGCTGTCCAGTTTTCCCAGCACCATTTACTGAAGAGACTATCCTTTCACTATTAGATGTTCTTTGCTTCTTTGTTATAAAATTAATTGTCCATATTTGCATGGGTTTATTTCTGGGTTCTCAATTCTGTTCCTTTGATATATGTGTCTGTTTTTCTGCCGATACCATGCTGATTTGATTTCTATGGCTATATATTATAGTTTGAAATCAAGGAATATGATACCTCTTGCTTGGTTCTTTTTTCTTAGGATTGCTTTGGCTGTTTGGGGTCTCTTGTGGTTCCATATACCTTTTAGAAATTTTTGTTTTACTTCTGTGAAAAAACGTCCTTGGGATTTTGATAGGTATTGCATGGAATCTGTAGGTTGCTTTAAGTAATATGGCCATTTTAGCAATGTTAATTCTTCTAATCCGTGAGCACAGAATACTTTCCATTTATTTGTGTCTTCTTCAATTTCTTTCAACAAATGTTTTATAGTTTTCAGCATACAGGTCTTTCACTTCCCTAGAAAAATTTATTCGTGAGTATTTTGTTCTTTTTGTTGTGATTATAGATGGAGTGGTTTTCTTACTTTCTCTTGCAGCCAGCTCATTGTTAGCGTTCAGAAATGCAACAAGTTTTTGTCACATCCCTCTTCTTTATTCAGATAGAATTTCTTTATTTTCCTTCCCTGACCCCAATCTTTCCTGAAACTACTTGATGGAGACCTACTGGCAAAAGCTTGATACTGAGTACAAATTCTTCTTTTGTGTAGGGCTCCCAGTTATTCAAAACTGATATGCTTTCCGTACTCAGCCCTTAAATATTCCTTTAAAATTTAGCTTATTTATACTTAACATGCTTATGTGGTGGTCAACACTTCTTTCTGTGCCCTGCCCAAAGTAGAAGTTTGTGTGTCCTAGCTTCCTTGAAGGAGCTTGTCATCCTGTATAATTCATGACTGCCTCATAACCTGAGCTTTGCCATGGGTTCAAGGGATATTTTGGTTTTTTTAGGTCATCAGGCTTTTTACTTGTTGTTTGATTAGAAACAAGGTTCGTATGTGGTTTTCTGCACCTTAAGGAAAGTTGGAACTCCATTTATTTTTGTCTCACTAAATGATTAGCAAAGGTGATTGACTACCTTAATGAAAAAAAAAATTTTAAACTGCAAGATAAGTAGTTATGAATAAGAAGGAACTGAAAGTTATAATTTGTTACAACACATTGGGTGTTTTGGGCCCAAGGAACACAGCACAAAATAGAAATGACTTTCTTTAAACTTTTCTATTTCTCTTTTAGAGAAACAAAAAAAACATTCTCAGGATGCAAAGACAAAAAGGACTTTCTCCTCCCACAGCTTCAGGGAGAATCAATTTCAATAAGGAAAGGGAAAATGTAGCATTCGATTTGATTTGAAGCAGAGCCTGAGGGGGCTAACTTCAAGCCTAGTTCGAAGCCTCAAGAGATAAGGATTTATAGGGGAACCTAGGGGGTTATGAATACTCAAAAATGCTATGAGAAGGTGAGCAGATTATTTTAAAGTTTTCAGTCAGTGCCATACAGTGCTCTACAGAAGCACAATAGGGAGTTAGAGAGTACATATGCATGAGACATATCCTAAATCTGAGAAGAATTGAAGTTTTTATAAATTTGTTTTAGAAGATGATCCAAAAGTTGCCTTAATTTAATGGGTTTAATGGGATTTAATAAAATCAGTCAGCACCTAGAGGTAGAGGTAGGAAGATGTCAAATATTTCTGCCTAGCATTTCTGTTACTATAAACCTTGTTAATTTATACACACACTCATTATAATGGTATTGAATTAAAAACACATTTCCTAAATTAGCAACTTTAGGTTTCTATAGAAACAATTGCCTGGCTTCCCCTTATACTCAACACACATGCCAGAACAGGAAACTATGACCACAAGGTTTCAGTACCATAAATCTCTTACCCTGGTTAGCATTCTAAAATGCTGGTGGACATTCCAAGGTAAGGAGGTTAGGTCTTCCTGTTTTCCTCTTGTGAGTCATAAAATGTTAGGCTAGAAAGGGGGCTAGACCAAATAGCTACTCTGTTGACCTGGTAGTGGTGGCTCAGTGAAGAACAGCCACCAAGAAGACAAGGTTCACTGAACCCAGGGCTATTAGGAGGTTTAGAACCTTCCATTGCATCCTGTGATGGGGCTCCCAGCAGCCTAGCAAAGGCAGTTGGAGGTTAATAGGTTGGAGGCCCTGTCACAGGTATTATGGAGAAGTCCCGCTATTGCTGACGCCTGTGACATGACCTCATCTCACCACTTCCTAGTTCACCCGCATGCTGAAGAATTCTCTTGGTTACGTATGGCAAATTTGGGGACTTTGAAACTTCAATTTTAAAAGATATTCATTTGAACCTTTTTGAAACACATTTATACCTTGCCTTTAAAAAAAATAATCAGGAAAAGATGATTTTGGAGATGAAACAAGACATCAGTAAGTGGAAAAAACAATATAATAATCATTTTGCAAGAATTCTGGGGAAGTTGAAAACCAGCTGTGTCCTAAATATGGTGACTTTTGTACACATTGAGAGATCCAGGTGTTGTATACATGATTTTAAGGATTGAAAAGCTTAGTCTGTCTTATTTTTGTTGTGGTGGTATCTGAAGCAGACTCAAAGAAAAGCGTAAAAAGCCCAGATCAGCAGCAGAAACAGTCAATTTGGCATCTCAGTTGAAACCACCATTTCCTTGCAAGAATATATATAAGTACTCACAAGTAAGTTGTGAGTTAGTGATGAGTTAAGAATGTGTTACAGTTTCTGAGTAAACTCAGTGTGAGAGAATAAATGATAATACACCAGCAAACCTGAGAAGACATTGAAAAGCTGATCAATAGTAACACCCAGATTCTCAAAAATAAGATGTGGGAGGAACAGAGATTTTAGAGATTTCTTTAGATTTTCGGAAGTAATATATATTACAATGCCTTAGCTGCATCAAGATGGTAGCAGGCAAATTTCCTTTAGAAGGAACAAGAAGGTGGAATTTGTTTTATTTAGTTTCTCCTATGATAGAATACAAATTGAAAACATATATATTTTTGCTGTTGGGGTCAAATGAAGACCATAAAACCATGTTGGAACAAAATAACTGAATGCCTTGCAGTCCCTCTGGCTATCTGTGACTTCACTACCTTGACTCTGGCTCCATACATACTAAAGATTCAGAACTTATTGTTAAATTGCACCCAGATGCCAGTGGCAATGTGAAACAGCACAGCCTGTGTTCTATAAGAAGTACATGAGACACAGTACACCAAGAATTCACCAGTTTTAGGATATAGGTAGACAAAGCATTCAGCAAGACTTATTAAAACAACTAGTATTTAGCTTAATTGATGTTCCAAAGAATCACCTCCAACTACATTAAGAAGTAGTTCAAACTGATGCATCGACCATCATGTTTTTGCATACGCTTTTTTCAAGACTTAGATTCTTCACTAAGAGGCTGCACCTGTTGCCATAAGGGTCAACGTGAGAAACAGAATACCGTGGCAATAAAGAGAAAGCTTTACTATTGCGTTGCGTGGAAGCCAGAGAGTTCATTAAATGTGACATGAATCCTAAGCTTATGGAGCAGTGGTTTCAGTAGTACCTTTGCAAAACCTGGCTAAGAGAAAACATACGTGTTCTAGCTGAAGCATGTATAATGCTGTTGTTCTTTAGTATTAAGTCTTATTCAGCATGGATGAGTATGAAATAAATGTTAATGCGGATGCTTTGAAGACTATCGTCATTTGGAGCTGCACAGAAAAGCAGATGCAAGAGAGTCTTATTCCACAAGGGAAAAACTGTTACTAGAAATAAAGTATGAAGACTCTAATTCCAATATTGAAGGCATCGAGATTATAAAAAACAGTAGAATTTGGGGGGGTAGGTATTTAAAAAAAAGTAGGAGAAGTAAAGAAAGAACCAATCTACAAAACTCCTCTAAAACTTATAGTTGAAGAGGAAGTAAGTTTGCTAATCAGATACTTCAAAAAGAGACTGTTAGAATTCTAACCTTATATATGGTTTTCCCTTATATGAGATATATTCTTTCTACAATATAACATTAGAAGTATTAGATCTCCCCTGAATCACAAAAAATCGTCAGAAGCCATGGGTTAAAATTATGTATATTAGTCTAACCATAGATTAAACTGTGCATATTACCTAACACCGTACAGATACATGCAGGTGTTATCATGTGGATATAAATGCACAATGTCCAAATATAAAATATACATTATTTTGTTTCAATTCTTTTAAGCTTTTTATTTTATATTTTTTTATATTTTTGATATTTTAAATGTGGGTTTTAATAAGATTCTTAGAATTATTTTAAATAATGGAGATATTGCAAGTAACTATAGATTTTACTATAATGTTACTTTACCGATAGTAAAATAAATGATTTTACAGTAAAGAAAGTACTGAGATACTATACTTTTAGTTAAAAAGCATTTACCAAGGCCCTATGTGATGCATCTTATATCTAATAAATCCATCTAGGCTTTAAGAATAAAAGGCATGTTTTCTTCCTTGGAATTCAGTCTTTCACATATTCTTTTTTCCAAGAACAAGAAAATATTAAAATAAGAATCTGTGTATTTATGCATGTATGTAAGTATATATTTATTTATGTTGACAGCATGTCTTCAAATTGCTCCACAATCCTAGTTTTGCTTTATTTTCTTTGCCTTTAGTGTCATAAGTGGCCTGAAAAGGGAAACAGATCCATGGGTAGAAGTATCCAAAAATGTCATTTTACTTAGTTTTATATACTAATGAGAAAAGGTAAAGTGTTTCTGCTACTGTTTTCCTTCGGTCAGAGAGAAAGCAAGTACGGCAACGTCAAAGCGTCTCAGATTATGCCACACATCCAGTCATGTGGTTAAATGGTGACTGGCTTACACTGAATAAAACATGAATTAGTCGTACTTTTATCCTTTCCCTTCTCTTAATTTCTCCTACAGATTCATCTCAAGAACTCAAAGTGCTTGCTCAAAACCTCAAAGGATTTTATTAAATTTTATGTGTGACAACAATGCACAAAGTGTCACACCACTAGTTTTAGAGTGTTTGGAGCCATGGATGACACAACTCTGAGATTTTCCTGGGCAGATGGGACACACTTATGATGTGCCACTATTATAGTTTTTTAAGGTGTATGAACTGAATGACTAGTGCTACATTTGTTTTCTGCCTTACAAATGAATATATTTTAACTATTAGATACATGTTACACAGGATTGTTTGAAAATGTCAAATGTGATTTGAAAAACAGTTTAGTAGTTGTGAGCTCAACATTTGCAATTTTTCTCTGAAAGAGTTACAGGTCATTAAGCAGTCTTTCAGGGCCAACTGTTATTATCATTGAAAAATACACAGTGGTGGTACAACTCAGAGTGTTGAAAATGAGGGCAATGCTATATTATGTGACTAGATGCATTTAAACAAATGGCACTCTCTATAAAACCTTGCGTTCAAAGCATTACTGGGAAAAGTATTAAGGAAGAAAACATTCAGCTGTTTACCTGATGCTGTAGTGGTAGCGATATTATAAGTTACCCTAAAGATAAATGATTCTTTTTTCTTTTGGGGGGTGCCTAAAGACAGCTAGTGTAGGCATGGGACATCCATGAGTGGAGCCCTAAAATTTAAGCTTCATTAGCTTCTCAGTAAATCTACCTTTAGCTGTCTTCACTTCCTCACTCAAATTCTCTTAATAGTCCATAGCAATCCTTCTTTGTAATCAGCCCGCTCAACTGAATTGCTTTGATCGAACTTACTAGCAACAGATGTTTACCAAACCACTGGTCATATCTTTGGCTTCAGCTTTACCTCTCAGAATCTTCCATATCGCTCTTCTCTTTTCCCTGGTATAAATATTGTCTTAACTTCACTTCTGTGGCTTCTCACTTTTGTGGCTTCAAAAGTAACCAAAGAATGGTATATAAAACTAGAGAGTACTTTGGAAGAATTATGTTTTTTTTTTAAAAAAGTTGTACAGTTGTTATGCTGTGGAGATAATTTATCAAGTTATAGGAAAAAGCAACAAAAAGAAGAGAATGTAATTAATGAAATTATACTTGCATGTATTTATACAGAATTATCAAAATAACTTTTAAATTAAGGTGTTAATAATATTTATTATTCATTGGGATATTTCATTTTTCCCTATTTATTCTGTTTCCTTTTTATTTTATAATAAGCACACATCATTTAAAAACTGAGAATAGGAATGTGATGGTTGATTTTATGTGCCAATTTGACTGGGTCACAGGGTGCCCAGACATTTGCTCAAATATTATTTTGGGGTAAGTCTGTGAGGGTGCTACTGGATGAGATTAACATTTGAATCCACAGACCAAGTGAAGAAGATTGCCCTCCCTAATGTATGTGGGCCTTATCTAATCAATTGAAGACCTGTATTGAACAAAAATGTTGATTAGCAGGGAACTCCTGCTGCCTGCCTGACTGAACTGCCTGACTGCATTAAGTTAGGGCATTGCTCTTTTGCTGCCTTCAGATTCCAACTGAAACACTGACTCTCCTTGAGCCTGATGGCTTTCTGCCCAGAATTACACTATTGGCTCTACTGTTCTCAGGCCTTCTTCAGATCCAGAAGAGAGTGATACCACTAACTCTCTTGGGTTTTCAAGCTTGCCAACTACAGATTCTGAGAATTCTGAGCCTCCATAATCACTTAAGCCAACTCCTATAAATAATCAAATAAATATATATCCTATTGATTCTGTTTCTCTGGAGAACCATAACTAATACAAAGACCTTTTCATTTTGAAGACAGTGAAACTAAATAAGGACAATTATGGCAAGTTAACAAACTAAAAATAATTGAAAGCACTTTTACTTATTGTCATTTTGATTTTTTTTTTATGATGTTTGAAATTCAGTCAATATTTTATTAAAGATGTAAAACTTTACATACTATTTTGAAACTCACTTTTTTTTTAACCTCCACAATATTAGTCTTCTTTTTTCTATTATGAATTTATCTCTGGTCATTTTGGTTAATAGCCATCCTAACAGGTGTGATGTGCTATTTCATTGTGGTTTTGATTTGCATTTCCCTGTTGGTTAGTGATGTTCAGCAACTTTTCATATACTTATTGGCCATCTGTACATCTGCTTTTAAAAAATTTCTATTCAGATCCTTTGCTCAGCCTTTAATTAAATTATTTTTTTTTTAGCTATTGAGTTGTATGAGTTCCTTATGTATTTTGAAATTAAACCCTCATCAAGTATATATTTCACTTTTTTTTCAATTCCACAGAGTGCCTCTTCACTCTGTTGTTTCCTTTGCTGTGCAGAGATTTTTAGTTTGATATAGTCTCACTTGTTATGCCTCCAGCTTTGTTCTTTCTTAAGATTGCTTTGGCTATTTGGAATCTTTTGTGGCTCCATACAAATTTCAGAATTGTTATTTCTATTTCTGTGGAAAAAATGACATTTTAATTTTGATAGAAATTGTATTGAATCTGTAGATTGCTTTGGGTAGGACATTTTTACAATATTAATTCTACCAATCTATGAATATGGAATGTCTTTCCATTTATCTGTGTCTTCTTAAATTTGCTTCATCAATGTCTTACAGTTTTGAGTGTACACATCTTTCACAATCTTGGTTAAATTTATTCCTAAGAATTTTATTCTTTTTGATCCTATTGTAAATGGGATTGTTTACTTTTCAGATAGTTCATTTTCAGTATACATATATGCAAACGATTTTTGATTTTTCATAATGGTTTTTATCCTGCAACTTTACTGAATTTGTTTATTAATCCTAACAGTTTTTTGGGGGAGTGTTTAGGGGTTTTTTGTACATAAAATCATGCCATCTGCAAACAAGGACGATTTTCCTTCTTCCTTTCCAATTTGTATATCTTTTGTTTCTTCCTCTTCCCTATATGCTCTGGCTATATTTATGTACTTTTAATATTTTTTTCACAATGTCATGAAGATGTTGTCTTATATTTTCCTGAATGAATTTTTAAAGAGTTTTGTATTATCTAGAATTTATATCTGTGTATTTTGTGATGTAGATACTTCTAACATTTTACTGTTCAGTAACAAATCTTACTCTTTCTGAAAAATATTTTCTCTAACATCCATTTCTCTCATGTCTCTAAACACTGCCATGATTTTATGTTATAAAAGTCCATAAAATGGACTGGGAAGACAGAATTCTCTTTCAAACATCAACAAAGATAAGATTCTGATCCAGTGAAACAGGAAATCACTTTATTCAGTGGAAATAAAGACAAACTATAGGCATGCATACATCAAAAAGTGTTTCTTTCTTCAGGGTCAAAATATACTTTGTCAGACTGGAGCTAGTGCTACCCTGTCTTGAACACCCCCAGTCTATTCAGATTATAGCATTTCTGCCAGTAATGCGGGAGTTTGCAAATGAAGCTACATTTGCTTATTACCAAAGAGCCATCACAGGAAAGGGAAGATCAGATCTGCCACTTCTTCAGTGGTCTTTTTACTTTCTGCATCTGATAGAACATCCCAGTCTGCCTGCTTCTTGCACCTACTCTCTAGTACAAACTACATCAGATGCTGGAAGAAGTTGAGTGTTGTTCCTCAATTTTCTGGTTATTATTGCCCAATTCCTCCAATCACATTTCTAGGGATCATATTCTATTTCCAATTTTTCCTGCCTCATTTAAATAAAATTCTCTTAGGATTGATGACTTGACTAATGCATTTTCCAAAATTTTGAGTTAAGCTACTAAAGTTTCAACCATTCTTCTCAGGCATATCATGTTCTTTCACAGTAAACTGAGATTCTGACTACATCTGCCCTAACTACCATGGTGAGCACCAGCACAAGATGGTTCAACACGAAAAATAGGTTTATGCTAAAGAATGAGCAGCCTATAGGATCTGGGATCCAGGTATTTACCCAGCCAAATGGAGACTAGTCAAGCCCATAAATCTGACCAGATGAAAAATTAAAACTGGAAAGACGTCACTTTGACTAGCGTAGAAAAATCAAGTACAGTATGCTATCTAGAACATTGAAGCTATCTCCTTTTAGAAAATTCTGCATCTCTTTATTGCACACTTTAACCCTTTTTTGTAATGATACCAGTACTCCCCAAATAATGCCATCCATCTCAAACCTTCATGCGAAGTACAGAATATTTTATCTGCCTAGTAAACCACAGGCCGTGAAGACTCACCTTAAGCTTACCACATCATTAAATCTTCCTTGACTATATTAAAGGACTTCCATTATGCATTCTTCATCTTCTTTCATATCATTTATCACATGGCAGGCAATGAAAAATTCCCTTGTTCTCAGTTTTCTAGAATATTTTGATCTCTTAACTCTTTAACAGCAGGGGTTATTTATTCAACTCTATATCATATCTGCTAAGTATGTTTTTTGAATGGATGATTAGCAGTAGGAAAGCAAAAGCTAAAATTCGGGAGATGAGAGTGTTAAAAAATGGTCACTAGTAGGTAAGACTGAAGTAGAAACTGAGACTAAGACAGCAATTACTTGGTTTTGCATAAAAATATCTCTGGTGATTCTGAATTAATGAGATAATAACCTATGTGTAGTGAACAGCAAAATCTCCAAATCATCTTTTTACATTTTAATCAAAGTGAATTATCTTAAAATGTGATAAACATGCATTTAGGTTTTATCTCTTAAATCTACGGAGCAAACCTTATTACACAGAAGTCTGTTCATATAGTAATATAGCCGTTCTTAACGCATTGCGATGACTGCTCTGGACTTTATTCAATATCCGTGCCCCTGGCTATGCATTTTTGGAATTCACTTAAAAATAAATCCTTAAACTATATATAAATACTCTAATGTTGGCAATCTTATGGTCAATCTGCCTTTAATATCTCAGTATTTTAAAGTATGCTATGGATTGAATTGTGTGCCCTAAATATATATATATATAGGCCCTAACCCTCATATGACTGTATGTGGATATTGGTCCTATAGAAAGGTAATTAAAATCAAGTAAGTGTATAAATGTGGGACCTAATTCAATGGGGCTTCCTTATAAGAAGAGGAAGAGACACGAGAACACACCCTATCTCTGCCATATGTGGACGCAGGGAGAAAGAGATCATCTGCAAGCAAGGAAGAGAGCTTTCACCAGCAACTGAACCCAAATAATGTTTATCAGAATGTTGGTAAAATATGGATGTTAAAGCCCATTCTAATGAGTTCAGATAGAAATGAGGAACATGTTACATGAACCTGAAGGAAAGGCAATCTTTCTTATAAAATGACAAAGAACTTGGTTGAACTGTGCTCCAGCATTTTGGGGTAGAATGTGCAAATCATGAAACTGGATATTTATCTGAGGACATTTTTAATCAAAGTATTGAAGGAGTGGCTTGATTTCTCCTGACTGCGTGTAGTAAAATGTAAAAGGAAAGAAATAAGTTGAAAAAGGAATTGTTAAGCAAAAAGAAACCAGAACTGAAAAATTTGGAAAACTCCATATTCTAAAAGATGAGAAAACTTGTTCCAAAGAGATCACCAAGAATGTTGTTGAACAATCACTCAATAAAGAGCCTAGAGGTTTATACAATCAGAAACATGGACAGTTTGAACTGAAGGAGATGCACACTGGATGAAATGAAGAAAGGCTGTTGTACCGCTTAAATCTGTAAAACAGGACGGTAGAGCTACTCAGATGCAAACAGCAGCTGTAATGGCCATCTGAGCTAAGACAAGCTAGTGTGCGTTACTTAGGAATAATGTAATTTATTATCTTCTATCACTATTTCTGACAACATATCTTGATAGAGGGTTATTAGCTTTCTATTGCAGCTGTAACAAATTACCACAAACTTGATGGGCTTAAACAACACAAATTATTCTCTTAAAATTCTAGAGGCCAGAAGTCTAAATGGGTTTTATTGGACCAAATGCAAGATGTTAACAGGGCTGAGCTCTTTCTGGAATCTTTAGGGAAGAATCTGTCTCCTTGCCTTTTCTAGCCTACAGCAAAAGGCTGTAATATTTGCAAGGCACTGAAATATGGGTTGGCAAGCAAAAATGTATAACATAGTAGTTACTACTGACTGCTCCCCACAATAAAATATATAAGCTAAATTGAAATAAATAAAATGCTAAAAGCAAATAACCAAGAAACAACCTACAAGACATCACATTCCCATTTGCAATGAATGTGTACTAATCTACTTACTTTGATCCATTTAAGGTCATTACATGCATTCCTCAGAAATGTCTGTAAGACAGTGTAGGATGGTGAAACATTTTATTACTGGCTATCTAAACAATATTAACTGTATAACTATTAAAAACTGTAAACTTAAATAAGTACAATGATAGGCTGACACTGAAATGTTTGAAAACTTACTATGATGACTTGCAATGTCCACTGTAATTTTGCATTACTCCATAATATTAGTATATTTATTGACAATATAAAATTAATAATTAGTTGGCAAGTTAAAGACAAAACCTTATAATATTCTTCAGCACTTTAAAATGATTCATTGTAGCCAGTTGAAGTCTGGTAAAAATTTATCTCTTTCTTTTGTACAGGTAAAATAGTGTATTTGTTCTTGTAAAATAATTATTCAAATTTTAAAAGCTTTTGGAATTCCATTTACAGAAAGAATAAGTCCATTATGTTAGGAGTTCTGCATTTCATTAAAAACAACTTTACATTAATGTGACAAAATAAAAAGTGTCATAAACTGAATTTTAACCATCTTTAGTACAAATAACTACTCTAGATGGATTTTAGTTTAGTTTATTTTGTTACTCATCTTTAGTCTTCCTCTTTCCATGGCTTAAATGTAACTGTTAACTTTAGGACTTTTACACCATTGCTATTTTTAATTTTTAAGTAATGCATTTTATTAGAAAAAATACACATATATTTACGCAAGGGAAATTAACTCATAGATTGTTTAATAAAATATATGATTTCTGACATGACCACATTTTCCCCAGTTCAAAATAGCTGTCATGTTACTACTATCAATTTATTTATATAATCAAATATTTGGCACATGTGATACCAGCTTACTAATGCATGGCCAGTTCTTTAAACTATAATGACTAACAAAACAATAAATATTTGCAAGGAATTCTCAAAATTCTTATCAGATAAATAACAAAAGGCAAAAGGACTGTGAAACCTGGAAACAAGCAGACTGAATGTGAGCCTTCTTTTCCCATCACACCCATCTTCAAAATATGTACCAATTTTAATCTAGGAGAATGAATATGAACAGATTCTGTTGAGATCTCTATGGAGAGAACTGATAGGGAGTCCCTTCCACGTGGGCTAATGTGTTCACTGGAGAAGATCCATGGAACCCGGGAGCAAGAACTGGAGTCCTGGGAAGATTTGATATTTAGGGACCACTGGTCACTCAGAGGAATATTAAGTAGCACCTTGATAGTCCTCTTGGATTTTGATGTCTAAGAGGTCACAGTGGCGCTAAATGTGTGTCTTGAATCTTCTCTGCCTTAATGCTGAAATTGTGGTGGGAAACAAGTGTGAAATGTATTCAAAAAGTTAAAAAAAAAATTCTCCTGATGCCCAATAGACCTTAAAATGCCCTTAGCCTCAAGTACACATTTCCTCCCCTCTTAATAAGTCTAAATTAACCCTTAGCAAAACTGTGACCCCAGTCTTACTGTTTATGCATCCATATTACAATTAACACAATTTTAGTTTTCTCATACCTTCAATAAATTGAATGATGAACAATTCGTGGAACAAAACTGAACTTTGACTTTCCTCAATATATCCCATTAATATTTTAAGAAAGTAGTTTCTCAAAGAATGCTCATCTTGACCTTTTCCATATTGGAACATTTTAAATAAAGCTTGAATTTTGGTTTTGGTTGATTTTTCTCCCTCTACCCAAGAGAAGCCTTTATAGGAGCCCCATAGCCTGTCTTTACACCATAGACATAAAAGGAACAGAAATCATTTTTAACTCTCACCACCCATTAGCAATCCCAGTCTTAAGAGTGCCTAATCAGGATGTGTGGACTCCACTGAGCTTAGAGAGAGAAATAATGGTTATTGACATCAAATGGTCTTTGAAATGCAAAAACCAATGAAATAGAATTGTTGCATGAAAATGATAGGAACATGTACATTTCACTTATGAAGATTTATATGCAGAGGAAAAAGAGTCCTGAAAGTTAAGAACATTTGTTCAAATTTTTAAATAATCAGTAATTTAACCAAAAATAAACATGTACACTGATAAAACTAGAACTATCTGAAATAGGAAATTCTGCTACAAAGCTACAGTAGTCAAAACAGTATCACACTAGCACAAAACAGACACATAGATCAACAGAACAGATTAGAGAGCCCAAAAATGAACACACACTTGTATGAGCAAGTAATCTATGACAGTGGAGGCAGGAATATACAATGGGGAAAAGAGAGCTTCTTCAATAAATAGTGTTGAGAAAACTGGACATCTATAAACAAATGAATCAAACTGGACTACTTCTGACACCATATACAAAAAATAACTCCAAATGGACCAAACACTCAAATATAAGACCTGAAATCACAAAACTTCTAGGAAAATATAGGCAATATGCCCTGTGACATCAATCTTAGCAATATGTTTTGGATGTGTCCTCAGGCAAAGGAAACAAAGAGGAAAGTAAACAAATGGCTACATCAGACTAAAAAGCTATTCCACAGTTAAGAAAATTATCAACAAAATGAAAAGATCACCTACTGAAAGGGAGAAGATATTTGCAAATGATATATCTGAAAGGGGTTAATATCCAAATATATAAAGAAGTCACACAACTCAACATCAAAAGAATAATCAGATTAAAAAATGTGCAGAGGACCTGAATAGATATTTTTCCAAAGACATACAGATGGCCAACAGACACATGAAAAGATGTTCAACATCACTAATCTTAACCAGGGAAATGCAAATCAAAACCACAATGAAATGCAGAATGGCTACTGTCAAAAAGATAATAAATAACAAAAGATGGCGAGAATGTGGAGAAAAGGGAACCCTCCTGCACTGTTGGTGGGAATGTAAATTAGTGCAACCACTGTGGAAAATAACATGGAGTTTATTTAAAAAATCAAAAATACAATCCAGCAATTCCATTCCTGGGTATTTATTTGAATAAAGTGAAAGTACTAATTAGTAAAGATATATTTACCCCTATGTTTACTGAATCACGATTTACAATAGCTAAGATACGGAAGTCACCTAAGTGCCCATCAATAGATGAATGGATTAACATACATACATATATATATATTATATTATATTATATTATATTATATTATATTATATATATATATATATATATATATATATATATATATATATATAATAATGAGGTACTCCTCAACCATAAAAAAAGAATGAAATCCTGCCATTTGCAACAACACAGATGGACCCAGAGGGTATTATGCTAAGTGAAATAAGTCAGACAGAGAAAGGCAAATACTGAATGATTTCACTGAACTGTGGGATCTAAACAACAAAACAAATGAAAAGACATAGCAAAATAGAAACAGAGTCACAGATAGAACAAACAGGTGGGTGCCAGAGTGGAAGGGCATGGGGGGAGGATAAAAATAGGTAGGGAGATTAAGAGGTACTTAATTTTAGTTACAAAATAAATGTCACAGGTATGAAATGCGCAGTGATGGGAACATAGTCAATAATTATGTAATATCTTTGTATGGCAACAGAAGGTAAGTAGACTTATCAGGGTGATCATTTTGAAAAATAAAGAAAAACTGAATCACTGTACTACATACCAGGAAATAACATAGTGTTATAGTTATACTTCAAAATTATACTTCAAAAACAAACAAATAGTCTCCTAGAAAAAAAGATTCCATTTGTAGTTAACAGAGAGGGAAGATAAGCGGAGTGGTGTTGGATGAAAGTAGTCAAAATGTAATAGGGAAGAGCAAATCTGACTCTATACTAGATCTGTTCCTTTAGCTCTCACCCTGCTCTGTTTCCTGTACTTAGTCTCGCTTATTCTGCACCTTTTGTAAAAGATCGTTGCCTACAGCCTGAAATATATATGGTAGCCCATTCTCAAGGCTCTGAACTTTAAGGGTATAACACTTTTCACTCATATAAAGAGAAAAAAAGTTGCAGACCAGAGATTAACATTTGTCTTGTTGGAGGTTTTCAGGAAAACTGACCTGACCTAGGTGGAGGGATGCAAGAGCAAAGGATTCCAACACCAAGACTTTTCCACCAACAAACCACACCCCCATTCCCTTTTAGTATAATAGAAGCCTTCAATTGTAACTCAGGTACGATGATTCTTTGGGACATTAGCCCTCATCTTTTTGGTCTGCTGCCTTTCTGAATAAAGTTGTTATTCCTTGCCCCAATACCTCTCCTTCTAATTTATTGGCCTGTTCTGTAGGTATAATGTATGTCATGATAAATATAACATACCTGCTGTATGTTATATATGAAAGTTAAGAGAATAAATCATGAATTCTCATTAAAAGAAATTTTTTTTTCTATTTCTTTAATGTTGTATCTATATGAGGTGATGGATGTTCATTCAACTTAAAGTGGTTATCATTTCATGATGTATATAAGTCAAATCATTATTCTGTACACCTTAAACTTACACAGTGTTATATGTCAATTATATTTTATTAAAGCCAGAAGAAAAAAAAAGAATCAATGAAATAGGAAATTTTAAATTAATCTCAAAAAGCAAAAAAAAAAAGAAAAAAAAAAGGGGGGGTGATTAAGAGAAAAGGGATGTGTCCAAGAAATCTCACTTGTGAAAAAATAAGTTTTTCAAAATAAAAAAATGGACAAATTAATGATGAGAAAGAAAAGGACTAGAAAGAAATATCCCTGAGTAGAGGACAGACTTGTGTTTAGGAAATTAGTTTACATAATCACAAACTGTATTTTTAAGAATGAATATGTATTTAGTCATTTTCTGGTTAGTATTCTTTATTTCTAAGGGAAAAAACAAAAACCTTGTAAGGCTTATGCCAGAGGAAAACCTTTCTGTACAATAGGGGAAGAAAAAGATATGATTGCACTCCTTATCTTCAATCCTGAAAGCTAGATGAAAATAACAGTGGAGTCTACACACTACTGAGAAAAAATGACTGCAACCCTAGAATCCTATATGTAGCCAAGATATCATTCTTCTATCAGAGTGAATGAAAGATAAATGGGGTCATCAAAACAACAGAGAACATCTGACCAGAGTAACTCATCTGAAGAAAATATTTGAAAATAGACTCTAATAAATGACCACAGCAAATGCATTTAGACCGAAGAAGAGAAGTAAGAGTTCACTTAGTTCCAAATGGAGAACAGGCACTTAGTTCTTCACAATACAGCAGGCCCTGGGTTAAAAGTACTTGCAAGACTTTAGAGAATGGAAGGAAAGGACAACGCAATAAGCAGTCCAGACTTACTAACTGTTTAGGGACTCCTTCAAGACCAGCTTATTACCTCAGTCATGGCTTACCTCCGTGTAACTAAGGAAAGTTTGGTTCCTCAATTAGTAATTACCCCAGTGTCTTCTATGCCAGACAGACTTGTCTAAACTGCCCCTTACATTAAATCCACCTTTTGTCCTTTTCCCCCTGCCTGTCTTGATCACTTATTTCCTGAGATTGAGTGTTGA
This sequence comes from Camelus ferus, assembly GCF_009834535.1. Classification (NCBI taxonomy): domain Eukaryota; kingdom Metazoa; phylum Chordata; class Mammalia; order Artiodactyla; family Camelidae; genus Camelus; species Camelus ferus. Next base: position 6,522,852 of record NC_045703.1, read on the forward strand.
CTTTGATTTTTTTAAAGAAGAATAATTGACCACCACTCATTATGATCCTGCCATATTACCTCAACCAAATAATCACACAAGGATCTAATATTTATGCTATTCCAAAATACGAGTTTTTCAGGTTTAAATACTACACTAAGTCCAGTTTGGGCTTCACCAAATTCAGTCAATTTTCTTTTCAGTTTCTTCTCATCAAATGTTCAAAAGAATCGTAGAATCCAGTTTAACAAATGATCACCTGTGTTCTTGAATGGTGTAAGTGGTTGGTAATCAATTATCCCACTGTTGAGAAAATCCTTAGTGCAGCCCTATGCATTCACTGCAAAAGGTGCTAAAACACAGGACTTAGATTAAGCGATGCCCTGCACTGAATAAGTGCTGGAGGATCTAGTACCCTATCTATTTTATGAGACCATCCCTCTTTAGACAAGCATTAAAATAAGTCAAGAATGAAGGGCTCATTCAACCTGTCATGTTTTGAATCAGAAAGAAGTACCTACATGGTGAAGACTAAGCCAGAAGCTGGGAAAAATAATACTATTAGAATTGGGGAAACACCTCAGATTATTAGGGGATTCAGTTTTCTCAAAAAAAAAAAAAAAACATTTAAATTCGGTCTGCTTCTTAAGAGTCATTTTTTAAAATTTCTTTTTGATGCATAGTAACATTAATCTCCTATGGAGAAAAAAATGCTTGTAGCATAATTTGAATGCTAAACTATTAGTATCAGTAGGAAGATGTCTTTCTATCTTCCATACTCTTTTTTTTTTCTCCTTGGGCATCACAAATAAAAACCATCTGGTATGCCAGATGCTTGCTTTTCTCTTTATGAATGCAGAAAGTATAGGTGGAAGGTCTCCAAAATTCCAGACACTATTATCTATTTTGCTTCTCATCATCATCATCATTATCAACTTCCCAGTATTTTAATAAACAGTCTTTTCTCTGGTTTGAATTCAGTAAGATTTGTAGGGATTATTTACTTTTTTTCCCCCTACAAGATGTCAATTAAATTTTAGTTGGAAAGAAATTTGGCTTATTATGGCTCTGTTGTATATAAGCTCCAACTTTATGGAGTATGTTCCATTTTAAACTAAGCGTTGACTTAAAGTTTATTGTAGTATCCATCAGCCTGTCTCTTCACCAGGGTTTACTTTTCTAAATTGAAAACAATTTGAACTCAATTACGTGTACTTTGGAGTACCTGTCAGGTTTTAGCCAAAGTAGACAGGACTTTTCCTAACTCAGTTCATTAAATCAAAATATTTTGATCAAAAAATCAAGTGTGTGTATGCGTGTGTGTGTGTGGAAGTATGTGTGTGTCCTTTGATGTGTGTGGATGTGTGTGCATACATGCAAGGGGAAAACATTTCCACACATGGTGAACGTGTGTCATAATTAAGCAGGAAAACCCAACAGAGCAATTACAGAGGGAGACACTAGGAACTCATAATACTTAGCGTTATCAGTACAGTGCTGGTATTAGGAATTAAAATAGCCCCAGGATAGACAATTCATTTGCAGTCAAACAATTTGTTCCAAGAGCTATTTAGCAAATTAGAAAGAAGCATTCCAGTAATGGAATAGCTATTTTTGTGCAGTGGTTAACATAGGAAATCCCCCTTTCAATCATAAAACCACATAAATACACAACAGCACAGTAGTCAGGACTCAGATTTTCAGATGGAGTTAGAATTCAGGGCAGTAGGGTCACATCTTATATGAGAAATATGATTGATCAATGGCTGTGTCACAGAGTGATATGAGGACTAAATGAAATAAGATAAAAGACAGAAAGCAGATCAACAAGTGCTTGTTGAGTATGAAATAAATCTTTTGAAGTTGGTCTTTCAATGATTTGTAAAATACCTAAGTTGAAAACTTGACATAGCTATAGCACTAGAAATACACTTATTGAAGTTTGTAACCAAAGCATAATGTCTGTACTTTAAGGACTAACCTCTGAATCGTTACAGATATAAATAGAGAATAATGCAAAATATTACCACTACGATTAGGAACAATAGAAACAAAATGGATCCAGAAAGAACTGGTAGAGTATGAGAATTAAGAGAAAGAGGCTTTTAATCAGAATGAGGGAAGTCTTCGGCTCCACTTGTTCGTAATGGCTGCAGAATGGGTGGCTTCTAGTTGGTAGAGAAAGAGTGGTGATGCTGGTGGATGTTATACATCCCCAAATGGAATGGTATCATGCCTCATATTCCACAGTCACTACGAGTAACCATGGAACCTTATTCAACAATGTTTGTATGCTCTATAATCACAGTTTTAGGACAAATTAACTATTATGCCTTCTTTCCAAGTACATTGCTGCCCCTACATGGGTGTGGAGTTGCCAGGGCTTGTCTAGCAGAAGGTTTCACCAGTACATTAGTTGGAAGGAAGAAAGGCTTCTTTATCAACCCCATCACATATGTTATTTATAAATACATACCTACTGTAATTTACTAAATATATGTATTCATATGCAAAGATATATGCATGACTTAATTAGTAAATGCTTTTTCATTCTGCAATGTTTGTTTATGATTATTCAGTATTTTTTCTGCTTAGGTATTTCTGAATTAAATAAACCTTTTAAAATCTGTAAAGAGGCATAACTAAGTACTTCAAAGTAAATGTTCCTATTTTTATCATTACTCTGGTGCCATAAAGCCCTTAATGTGTACTTTTCATGTGACTGAGATTTTGTCTGTGTATGTCTGTATGTAAACACATACATGCATGCATATTGAATTGACAGCTACAGAAAAAGATGTAGTTCTTAAATTCAATCATTTTTATACTTCTGTTTAGAAGAGCAGTATTGTGCTATTGTACAATTGCAGAGTTTTTATTATAATCATATATCTACTTTGACATGCAGATGTGTAGAATTCAAATATCCAATTACCTGGACCACTAATAGCTTTAACAAGGCAAATTCAGATTTTAGGCATACATATATCCACCCTCCCAAAAGAAATATATCTAAGACTTTATTTATATGTTAATTGACTTCTTTATTACAAATGTTAACTCTTGTTTTGTTGTTTTAAAACATAACTATGTATTAATTTTCCTGTACATAAAATAAATATGCTACTTTGATGATTAAAGAGAAACATTTTTGATGTGTCACAATAGGTATGACTTAGGGAAATGAGAACACTTCTAATAGAGGCTGGTTAAAGAGCAGAGAGAAACAGCTGAGGTAAAGGTGTATTTAATAGTAAAGATAATACTGTATTTCAATGAGGGTATCAAAAACATAAAAATAATTCGCAGGGTTTTTTTTTTAATTACTTTAAAGAGTATCCTTTAACATAAAATACTTAAAATTTTAGGGGAAAAGTAAGCAAAGAAGATGTTAAAAATAATCAGAGAAGAGTAAAATATTATAGAGAAACAGGAAAATAGTTTACAAAATATGTTCATAGCATATCTAGAATATCCAAAGGCTTCAAATCCTATCAATGTAGTTTCAACGAAATCAAATTATTTTGACTGTTTTACCAGGTCTAGGGACTAAATCTGAATAACTGGTTTAAGAAAATGTTCATTTAAAAAATATAATTTACTTTATTTTTTATTTCATTAACAGTAAAATGAAGTATTTATTATTTAAAAAACTGTTTTAATAATACAGCTTACCCAAAATTGTTGTTCAAATAATGATATTTTAAATAAACATGTAATTTGAGAATTCTCCTCTGTGGAAAGATACACTTTCTTAAGAAAAATCTATTCATTTTATTGCTATTATTGTTTATTTGCCATCCTTAATTTGAATGATTTTATTTTAACTTTAGAAAAGGTAATATATTTGTATTTACTTTATAATATAAACTTATACAGAAACCATTCAATTATGTGTGCACAAAAGTTCAGTATCTGTTGAGTTTCTACCATAGTCCATGAACTTTCTGAGTGATTTACACATAAGAGCTCATTTAATTCTCATAATAATATGTTTGATTTTAAGAAAGAGAATTATAGATGTATTAAATGAGGCTCAGAAGATTAAGTAATTAATTTCTCCATATGTCACAGGTAGAAAATGAAGAAATTAAGAGACATACCCAGGACTGTCTGTAAATCCTGCTTTATTTGTTTTTTGTTTGTATGTTTTGTTTTGTTTTGTTTTGTTTTGTTTTTACAACTCAATGAACTTTCCTTTAAAAATTGCTGGAGGTTATAACCTATGTCTGATTACAATGTAGAAAGTCACAAAAGACCATACCCTGGTAAGTAATAAGAAAGCTCAAGAGACATTTAAAATAATGTCTTTATTTAAAATCATTATAGAGTAGGAGATGCCATAGATGGCTAATAAGTACTAGAGATGGATGAGTAATTTGTATGGAACTAAAGCTGGAAACCACTTTTAAGTTTGGGAATAATTGCCTGGTCTAGGTAAAAGGGAAAGAAGTGGGTTTGAAACTCACTGAGATGAGAAGAAAATAATAGAATTGTTAATGCTATCGTAGTATGTATGATGAATTGGAATCTGAACAAACTCAAATGCAAAAATAAATTTATCAAGATAAACAAAAGACAAAGAGTAAAACCATAGGTCTAAATCCAGTTATGTTAACTATTATATGAAATAGAGACTAAAGAATCCAATTAAAAAGTGAAATTATCAAACTGAATCAAAAAGCAAGAGCCAGATTAAATATAGACACACAATAAATATAGTTACCTAGAAAGACTGACAGTCAAAAGGCGAAAAAATTATACATGTGAGTAGGAAGCATATGAAAACTGAAGTGGCTATACTAGAATCATATAAAAATGACTTTCAGTAACTGAATATTATCATGGATAGTGAAATTTCATAATAATAGAATTAAATTAATCAAGCAGACATAATAAACACAAATATATGTGTGTGTGTGTGTGTCTGTGGCTAATAGTAAAGCTTCATAATAAATAACAAAATAAAGACACAAGTAGAATGGGAAGTAGAAAAATGCACAATTATTGTTGGAGATTTTAACATGCCTCTCATTAACTGATAGAGAAAAAATGAACCAAAAATAAGTAAGCATATATAACACTTCAATAATATCTCTCACTAATTGATAGGAAAAGTGGACAAAAATTAAGTAAAGATACATAAAATTATCAATATTCTTGGTTTTATTGAATCTTAAAGACATTCTACCCACTAATTGCAGAATATAGATTTTTCAAATGCACATGAACTTCTCACAAAGATGGACTATATGTTACCTGATAAAATAGTTCTTCATACATTTAAAAAAACAAAATTAAAATAAGAATAATTAATAGTAAAATGTCTAGAAAAGCCACAAATGTTGTTAGCTAAACAAGAAAATTATAAATAATTCACTGTTCAAGAAGAATCACAAGCATAATTGTGAACTATTTGTACCAACTATTAAAGATAACATAACATAGTAAAATGTATAAAGAAGTGAATGAAGAGAACTTTATACTAACATTGGAAGTCAGGAAATTAAGACAAAGACAATTGGTATAGATAATTTGTAAGAGGCTGGTTCTTTTAAAAGATTAATAGAAATGATACAACCCTCACAAGTAAGTATAAGGAAAAAAGAGAAAACACAAATTACTAACGTCAGAAATAAAATAGAAATATGGATCCTTTAGACATTAAAAATGGCAAAGAAATTTTATAAACAACTTTTTGTCAATAAATTTGACAATTTAGACTATACTGGCACAGTCATTAAAAAGCAATTAAAAAGAAGAAAAAAACTAATCCAAAGAAAAAACTTCAGAATAGCCCTTATATTAAAAAAAAAAAATAAGAATATGACTTAAAAGCAGCAGCAACAACAAAAGTCCTTCAAGGAAAATTCCAGGGCTAAATGGTTTTATTTATAAGTTATAACAGGTATTTTTTAAATAGTCAAGTTTATATACATCTTAAAAAGTATAAGCAGAAAGTGAAGTTCTCAACTTGTTTATTGAGGCCAAGGCAACTGGGATGACAAAACTCAACAAAGATATTATAAGAAAAAAATAATTACAAAGCAGAATCCCCTAAAACATAGGTGCAGAAATCCCTTACTAAAATATTATCAAATTAAATCCATCAAGAAATAAAAATAGTACTGCATAATGATTAACTGGGTTTTCAATGTTTTTATTTCCTAAAATCTTTAAAAGACTTGCAAATCCATTGTTAGAACATTCTTCTTGATTTTGGTCTAAATATTACAGACCCTTTGTAGTTTATAAAAGTTTAACTTTCATGCTTGGTACTCAGAGTAGAATGTGCTTTCACCGCGTCTGTCTTTTCACTGTCTGAAGTACATTAACCTTTCTATGAAACTGTCAGGCAGACCTCAGATGATGAAGGGTATATGCACAATTTATGAGACAAAGTCTATTGGAGAAAATAATAGCTAAATAAAAAGTTTATGATACAGGGACTATGTTAATCTAAGGTTTCATCATAAACTATGTTAATCTAAGGTTTTCTATTTTTAAGAATTATTAATTTATTTCAAATTAGCTTATTAATTAAATAAGTTACCTTCAAACTCAGACAATTAGAAAGAAGAAAAGGAAGAAATCATAAAATGGTCATGTCAAGTCTGTTTGTTTTTTACAAGAATCAGTGTAAAACCTTGATACAGTTTTGGTGTATAGTGAAGTGATTATAGCTTAGACATTGAAGTGGCCGCTACAATTCTACCTACACCAGTTAATCCACTTTAGGAAAGTCATTTAGTCTCCCTCTCTCTGTTTCTAGTCTGTAAAACATGAAAATAATAATACCTACCTTATATATTTCTTGTGAAGATTAAATGGATTAATGTAGGTTAAGGCTTTAGAACAGCTTCTGGGACAGAACAAATGCCTAATGATTTTTTTCTCTTAGTAATCAAAACTGCAAGAGTATTTTCATATGTTTTCAATCTGTGTGAGAAAAATAAAATCTACATTTGAAGAGCCTAACTGAGATATCTTAGCAACTTAGATCAAATTACTAATAAAGATGAAATATATTGCTAGATTTAATTATTTCTACAATTGAATAATTTTAAATAAAAATAAAGTAATAAATACAAAAATTTTCAAATAAAAAACTAACAGTGGCCTCACCAAATAAAAAATCTGAAAATTTCAAAACAGTCTCATAAATGTAATAACATCAGTATACTTGGCATCATCTAAATTTTAATTTGGGGAATTAATTTTGTCATACAGATAAATAATTTTGTGGTAATCTTTTCCAAGTTTACTCAGACACACAAAAATATATTTGGTGAAGTAAAATCCAAACAATCTTTCTTATAGAGTCTTTCCATCTAGAGTTATAGAACTGATGCCAAATATAGTAGTTATATTTCATATTTGAAACAAATATATATATGGAGAGAAGATAATTAATCCCTCTAAGCACGGGTATTGATGGAAACTTGTAGGACTCTTTTCACTATGGGAGACATTATATGATTTTCCAGGTGGGAAGGTATAGCTCAAGTGGTAGAGTGCATGCTTAGCATGCGGTTCAATCCCTAGTACCTCCTCCAAAAAGTAAATAATTAAACCTAACTACCTCCCCTCAAAAAAAGAAAAAAAAAAAAAAAAACACCCAGAGAAAACAAACAAAAAAGCTTAACATTATATGATTTTTCCCCCTGAAATTCATTATCACAGGCTTCAAAGAGCTGAAGTATGGCGAGGATCAATGAACAATACTTAAAGGGAAGTGGATTTCAGTTCAAGATAAGACAGATGAATTTAACATGACAGCCACTTCAGGAACTACATAACTAATTTTTTAATTGTTCAATTTGAGATAGCAAGATCACTTGTCAGAAAGTTTTGGAGGGTTTCATATACTTAAATGAGAGTAGGATTTAGCTGGATACCATTAATATCCTTTAATACAATCTGTTGTATAAATTTAACTGAATAATTTATATGATTATATTGCTAGCACAGTGACAATGATTATACCTTATTTTGAGGAATATGCCTTAGCATGTTTAATGCCAAATATAATGTCTTATTTCTGTTCTTACTACAAATTAGATGAACAAGATATATACTGAGGCTACTACTGTTAAATCAAAAAATAATAAAGTTTTACTGATCCATATCTGCACAAATACACCACAACAGCCATTCAAGTACAGTGTGTTTAACCCCTACTAAATATAACCAGAAGAAGTTTACTAATTAATATACATCAGTATTCTGGCCTTTTGATAACCAGGAGTACACAAGAGTTTCTCTTAATCATTCTATCCCTTTTTTGGTAGGGGGAGTTTATCTGCCCTTTTGCTTTTTTCTGATGCTCCACTCCACATTTGATGTCCCTTTTTGATCCATTTTTAATTGTTATTGAATAATCAAGATCTTTAAAAATAAAATAAAGGAACACAATAAATAGAACTTTGGTATAATCATTGAGTTAGGCTTTTATAACACAAAATGGTCTTGCCACATATGCTCATCATAAATACAGCTTTTATAACATCCTTCTTGGGAGATATAGTAAGGAGAAAACTACACAACATAAAAGCTTTAAATCAACAAATAGTATCAACATATTGTCATCTTGAAGTTTCCAGATTCTCTTTTTTTGTGTGTCTATTTTATTTTATTTTTTATTGAAGTATAATCAACTTACAATGTGTCAGTTTTTGATGTATAGCATAATATTTCAGTCATACATACACATACATATATTCATTTTCATATTCTTTTTTCATTATAGGTTACTACATGATATTGAATAAAGTTCCCTGTGCTATACAGAAGAAACTTGTTGTTTATCTACTTTATATATAGTAGTTTAAATATCAAACTCCCAATTTATCCCTTCCTATCCCCTTTCCCTGCTAGTTACCTTAAGTTTACTATGCCTGTGAATCTGTTTCTGTTTTATGCATATGTTCATTTGTTTTTTCTTTGTCTTTTGTTTTTTTAGGATTCCACATATGAGTGATACATAATATTTTTCTTTCTCTTTTTGACTTACTTCACTTAGAATGACAATCTCCAGGTCCATCCATGTTGTTGCAAAGATATTATTTTATTCTTTTTTATAGCTGAGTACTATTCCATTGTATAAATATACCACAACATTTTTATCCAGTCATCTGTTGATGGATATTTAGGTCGTTTCCATGTCTTGGCTATTGTATATAGTGCTGCTATGAAAAATGGGGTGCACCTATCTTTTGGAATTAGAGTTCCCTCTGGATATATGCCCAGGAATGGGATTGCTGGATCATATGGTAAGTCTATTTTTAGTTTCTTGAGGAATCTCCATACTGTTTTCCAAAATGACTGCACAAAACTGCATTCCCACCAACAGTGTAGACTAAATAATTCTAAAATTTATATGGAATCACAAAAGACCCAGGATTGCCAAAGCAAGAAAAAGAATGAAGCTGGAGGGATAACCCTCCCAGACTTCAGACAGTACTACAGAGCTACAGTAATCAAAGAGCATGATATTGGCACAAAAACAGACATATGGATCAATAGAACAGAACAGAGAGCCTAGAAATAGACAGACCTATGGTCAATTAATCTTCAACAAAGGAAGCAAGAATACACAATGGAAAAAAGACAGTCTCTTCAGTAGTGTTGGGAAAACTGGACAGCTGCATGTAAATCATTGAAGCTAGAACACTTCCTCACTCCATACACAAAAATAAACTCAAAATAGCTTAAAGACTTAAATATAAAAAAAGACACTATAAATCACCTAGAAGAAAACATAGGCAAAACCTTTTCTGACATAAAGCTTAGCAACGTTCTCCTAGGGTGGTCTACCCAAGCAATAGAAATAAAAGCCAAAATAAACAACTGGGACCTAATTAAACTTACAAACTTTTGCACGGCAAAGGAAACCATAACCAAAACAAAATGACAGCCTATGGAATGGGAGAAAATATTTGCAAATGATGTGACTGACAAGGGCTTCATTTCTAGAATATATAAACAGCTCATACAACTTAATAACAACAACAAAAAAAACCAAACAACCCAATCCAAAAATGGGCAGAAAACCTAAATAAGCAATTCTCCAATGCAGACATACAAATGGCCAATAGGCACATGAAAAAATGCTTAATCTCACTAATTATCAGAGAAAGGCAAATCAAAAGTACAATGAGGTATCACCTCACACCAGTCAGAATGGCCATCATTCAAAAATTGACAAACAGTTAAGTGCTGGAGAGGCTGTGGGAAAAGGGAATTTTCCAGATTCTTGCTTGAAGCATCAAGCTTTTCATGTTATTTTCTGCTAAAGAATGATAAATACTGCAAGAAACAAACTACTGACATTTTCTTCTATACTCTATTTTCTTTTTATTATGAACATAGAGCAGGGTTGTTGTTGAAAATTGACTACTTATTAAAAAGTATAAACAACAATGTGAAATCATCTAAGATCCTACTACTGTGTTGACATGGTCACTATTAATTGTTTTTCTAATTTCCTGCCATAAATGCTCATACTTCATACTATGTACTGTACTGATCTTTTGACAATCTTTAAGTGATTGTTTCCTTTTTTCCTGGTTGTAAATAAATTACCTGTTCGTTGGCATTATTTGGAAAGCAAAATGACAGTAATAACATTTAAAATTAGCTGTAATTACAGTGCACATTCATAACCAGCATTACTGTTTTAGTAAGTTTCATATATGATCTCCTTTATTCATTACCGAAGTGTTTGTTGAGCACAGAGTAAGCACTGAGATGGTTCTAAATTTGGAGGATTTAATGACAATCAAGATAAATGTGCTAAGAGGTACACCTTACATTAAGTGTTCTTATCACAAAAAATAATTATTATAATAAATAGAGTGGAAGAAAACTTTCGGAGGTGATGGATATGTTTGTGGCATAGATCGTGGTGATGGTTTCAAGGGTATATGCTTACCTCCAAACTGTTCAAGCTGTATGCATGATATATGTGCAGCCTTTTGTAATAAGATATACATAATCTTACTCTGATCGAGCTCATTGGATAATGAAAGCCACAGATAAATTAATAAGTAATTTCAATACAAAGTGAGAAGCACTGTAATAAGTTTAGAAAAGCAAATAGAATCAACATCTTTATCTTTTCTCCCACACCCCAAATCCCACTGAAACGACAGAAAGATTAAAAAAAATCCATTTGAATGCTGGAATGTAAAGAGCAATTTGTAAATGTGGGAAGTTAAGGTATTTCTGGAAAATAATAAACGTTCAGGGGAGAAGGGAAAGGGGAACCAAATAAAGAAATCTAAAGTCCAACCTAAGTTTAAAAAGATTTCTCAGAAATTGAACATGCTTCTTAATAGAGACTTGGAAAAAATTCAAGTGTAAAGTTAATACCACTGCAACAACAAAAACAAGGTGCACAGTTAACCCGATGGGACAAACATTAGGCTTATTAAACTACTACCTGAAAAGCATCTGGCCGAGCACATTTTCTCATCAGGAACAATACAGCATCAAGCTGGAAATTTATTCTGTAATAAATCAAAAGATAAATCAATCAATAAAAATGACTAAATAGAAGAACACAAATATTCATCAGGTTGGAGACCAAATAGACACCTGATAGTTGATCTATACAATGAAATTATTCTCCACAATAAATATTCACAAAATACTAAATGTAACAATATGACTGACATCAAAAACAGCAAGATTAATCTCAAAACTATACTGAGTAAAAAAAAACAAAGAGTATATATGAAATTATAGATGAATAAAATTAATCTGTGGTGAAAATCATCAGCAGAGTGCATTTTGTGGTGATGGAGAGCTTGAACAGGAAGGGACTTGAAGGACATTTCTGAGGTGATAAAAATATATGAGTGTCACACAGGTATACGCATTTGTAAAATTAATTTAACTTGATATTTAAGGTCTATGCATTTTACTGTATTTCAATTATGCTTTAATAAAAACAAATAAATAATAAAATGTATCATTTCTAAAACATGGAAAACCTTGGAAACTAATCAATTTAAACGTGTCTGAAAAGATTGATCATCTTATTAAGCAACATGAAAATGAATTCAAGAAAAAGTATGGAATCAAGTTTAAAAAGCAATAGCAAGAAAATACATTCTAATTAAGACTGAACAAATTCATAGGACTCACTCTAAAACTTTATAATGTTGTTGACACATATTATAAAGAAGTTACTGTAGTCATTAAAATGTAGTATACTGAGCAGTTTCAGTTAGCAAACACAAAGAAAAGCTGTGTAATGAGCTTTTCAACAAAATCAAGTGGAGGCATTAAGTCAATAAGCCAGTATAATATTTAAAAATTAAAGTATTGTCCAAGACCTGCATAGTTGCATAGCTCGACCCCATATTAGGTCGAAATAATTTCCAAAACAACAAAACAAATATCATACAGCATAATTATGAAGTGGAAAAGTCTTTCCCAAGCACAATGCAAAATCCTTTCAAAAGCCTTGAAGGAAGATTAAAACCATGAATGAGGAAAAACATAATTAAGTTAAGTGATAAGCAAGAGTGAGAGGAAATACGCACTTTGTATATACAATAAACAAAATGTATTGATAATATATTAGGGATTAAAATGATCAGTAACAAGTAAAATGAGTAACACAAATAGAAATAAGATCTGTACATTTATAAATAAATGATGAAAGGTATAAAAACTCAAGGTTAAAAAATAAAATATATTTCATATAAATATATTAAAATATAGTAAATTTCATTCCAAAAGATTGAATCTTTTTCAAGTCTTTCCTGAAGATTCTTTATCCCTTTATCTGCTATATTAATTACAGAATTAATTAAGGTAGGTTTTGGAGGAGTTAGAAAATGAATGCAATTGAAACCGTAGAAGTCAATGAAACAGCCCAGGGAAATTTTATAGCATTAAGAGAGATGAGGACTCAGGGAAAACGTTTAAGGAATACAAACTGAAGTTTGGGAAAGAGGGAAAAGTCTGTCTCTGCAAGAATGGCTAGAGATATAAGAGGAAAAGTAGGTGTGAGTTTTGCAAGTGTGTGTGTGTTGTGTGTGTTGTGTGTGTGTGTGTGTTCCCACCTAAATCAGAGGAAGAATATTAAACATGGCCAGTATAGTAAACTGTAACATCCTGCAAAGCAGCTATAAAATGAAGGAAGAAGTGTTGCAGGTTATAATATGGTGCCTGGGCCAAGGCAGAGGGGTAGGTACCTAGGGAGGGATAGTGTTTATTTTTAACACTAGAGCAACCATACTATTTTTAAATACTTAACGAAAAAAATCCCAAAGAGAGAAAGTGGGTAAAAAGGAGAGTGTGTGGTTAAAGAAATCCCTAAAGACAGAAGAGCATAGAATCAGGGCAGAAATGAGGAAATTCATTTTTGGTTGCAGGAGAAACCATTATTCATTTATATTTTTCTTTTATTTCTTTCCTTTTTATTCCTTTCTTTCCTCCTCTTTCTTTCTTTTTCTTTCTTCCTTCCTCCCTTCCTTCCTTCCTTCTCTCATTCCTTTGTTCGTTCGTTCCTTCCTTCCTTCCTTTACTTCCTTGCCATTCTTTTATAGGAAGTTGATCTAGTTCTTATCTAACATTTTATTTTCTCTCTGAAATAAGAAGAAAAATCATCTTTTTTCTTGTGAATGAGAGGATTAGATAGCATTTAATGGGACTGGAAAGTGTACCAAATAGAAGATCAACCTCAACTGCGGGCTTAAAAGGATTTTCAGGTGGTGGTGAAGTCTAGTTTGATACTATGGTGCTCAAAATATAAAGAAAAAGGCAGACTCCAAGTCCATAGCCTGCCTGTATGTGAATAGTAAATAGTGAGAACTAAATTACAGTAGAGATCATTTCCTTATTTAGATGCAATAAGGCCCTGCATTAAACTTTACTGTTACTTTTTTATCCTCTGCCAAATATTCACAATATTCAAATGGAATCACTGTTTGAAACAGGCCAAAAAAAAAAAAAAAAAAAAAACCACAAAGAAACTAATAGACACTGGATTCTAGCAGCAATGTCTAGATATGTAAATGTTGTAAAGTTTCCTTTCACTTTTTGTAACTCAATTCTCCCCTTACAGCTTGTGCCATTCCCAAATCCTTAGAGTACAGTTGTTCTATTTGATTGCTTACTACTCACTTAAAATTAAGTATATATAAGGACATTCTCAGATGTATCATCTGGGAAGGATATCTCAGAATAGATCAAACCTTATACTTTTAGATTCTTAAACATTTTGGTATGCATAGGCTTTCCAGCTTTTCAGCAGTCTTTGTTGTAGACTCTATATGCATAGTCGATATTTTTCCCAAATATTTTACATTAGCAAGTTTTGTAATCTTAGCGTCTGTTCAATTAAAAAAACTCGTATGTGTTACAACTTGCTGTGCCTATTCATCAAAACTACAGTATGTAAGAAGGAATTTGCATAATTAGGAACAAATCCGCTATTCTATTAAACTACCGGAATGTGAAATTTTGACAGGTAATACAAAGAACAGTTTGCTGTATAAACGTTTTCAGAAAACAAACTATTTACTTCTAACTTCAAGTGAGGATTGGAATGCGGAATAATGAACAAAGCTTCTAACTGGATTTTCCATTTATAGTCTACAAGTTTAAATCTTAAATTCCCAGCAGATGGAATTACACAAAATTCACAGTAAATAGAATAAGAGTTGTATTTTTGAGTTGAAAGTTGAGACGAAGTTGCACTCTTGCAAAATAATCATTGGAAATCAATAAAAAACAGAAAAAAATGTATATTGTAAAAGAAGATGTATCCTAGTAAGTATGATCCTCAGAATTAAAGTCCTACTAGAAATATATTTCTACTAGAAAGTAAAGTAAGTGTTTTCACATTTAGGTTTCCCAAGAAAATTTCATTGAACATTTATTTATATGAATATTTTAAGAAGTAGTACAAGTCAGATGAAGACAACAACAATAAAAAATCTGAACATCAATTTTATGTTAAAAACATCCCAGATTCATATGAAAAATTAGGCTTATCCCTGAAACCAGATGATTAAATAGTCAACTTCTCAAAGATAATGTCCCTTCAAACTATTTTATTTTTTGTTCATTTAATCTGTCATATTAACTAATATATATGGACTACTATATTCTACATACCATAAGAGGAGATGGAAATATTGAGAGCAGTTCTTATGCATTGCACTCTCATACTTTAAGGGAACATATACTCCACAATAACAAAACAAGTTTCATAGCAGAGATTTGTACACAGGTATGTGTATGGTTGTGGGGAGAGGTATTTCCAGTAGATTTAAAATGTAATATCACTTTCAGTAAGTCTAATAGGACTAACAGCTAATCTATTTGCCATCCCTTTGTCAATTCAAAAATCTTTTATAAATGGAACATATAGTGTGTAATATTCTGAGATTAGCATTTCCGCTCAGTAAGTCCCTTGAGATCTATGGAGATTGTTGCGTGTGTCAATAGTTCTTCCATTTTTATTTCTGCATAATATTTTATGGTTTAAATGCACTATGATTTGGTTTGTTTAACCATTTACTAGTTGAAGAGCACCAAGGCTATTTACAGTTTTGGCATTACAAATAAAACTTCTATGAACATCCATGTACAGTCCTTTTGTGTGAACATAACACTTCATTTCCCTGAGATAAATGCTTAGGAATATGACTATTAGGTCATATAATAAGCGTATTTTAGTGTGTCAGATACTGCCTAAGTATTTTCCCCAGTGTTGCACCACTCTATATTCTTATTTATGGAATTTATGGAATTATTTATGCAATTTATGGAAACTGAATGTATCCTTAACTTAGCCAACGTTCAATATTATAAATAATAATAAAATCGTTATTGTATTAACTTAGTCATTCTAATATGTCATGATTTTAATTTTCATTTCCTTACTGCCTAATGATATTGACCATATTTTCATATGCTTACTTGCCGTCAATATATCTTCTTAGGTGGAAGCTAATTAATTCTCCGTATTTTTTTTTTACACATATAGTAATTGATGAAATTTGGAACTGGACCCACATTTTTTTGCCAAACTTACTTTCTCTCTACTTCCAAGATTAAATACATTATTATGCTTCAAATTACTTTAACGCCATTACAACATTTTCTTAGTATCTTAGAACAATATAATCGTTTTAGCCTGTTGTATTAGTTATTTATTGTATGAGAAAAGCATCTAAAAGCTGAGTAATTTAAAATAATAATTCACTGTTCTTGATAAGTTAAAAAGTAGGCTAGTGAGGAGAGGATCTAATTGTTTCTGTTGGTCTAGTTTAAGTAGCTGCTGGTGAAGCGAGGTGGCTTTGGGTCTGGAAGTTGTATTGTTCTTGGCTAGGGTACTTCGGCTCTCTTCCATGTGGCATTTTCCCCCAGCAGGATAGTACTGGCTTGCTCTCATGAGTAAGACAAAGGACTGGGAGAGAATGTGTTAAAAAATTAAAGTCTTATGGCTATTTCAGATTCAAGGGGTGGAGACAGACACTTTGACTTTTGATAGGGGGATCTGGAAAGTTGTATTTTAAAAGTCATGAATATAGGAATGTGTAGAGAATTGGGGCAATCATTCAGTCTTAGCTGACATAATTATACCATGTCTCAAGCTATTTGTTTCTAAACTTCATTTTCAGACTTTAAAACTATACAGTGACATTCATTCTTGTTAAATAGTCACACTTCTTACCAAAAGCAAGAACTAAGAAAGCGGTAAAGGCTTTATAATTTCGTTTTTATAAATTAGTGAGATTTTATGACAACATTTTGTTAGAGAAACTGGTATATTTCTATCTCTAATTTTTGTGAAATCACCATCATCACCATCATCATCGTCTTTTCTCCCCATAATGTAATACAGAAGTTATTTGTTATTTTCCATTAAGTATTACCAAACACATATTTTACCATTACTAATTCTGCTAGTCTTTAAACTATACCAAAGATTGTAAGATTGAAAGACTGGACACCAGGGATCCTTCAGACCTATGTTTGGTTTTTACACTGGTTTTGATACAAGATAAGTCATTTATCTCTCTGAGATTTACAAACTAAGGTAGTTTGATGGCAAACTGAAACAATTCTCAGTGGCGTTTGTTGTTTGTTTGTTTCGTTTTTCAGGGCTGAAACTTAAATATAAGTCCTCCTAATACACATTCCTTGAATACATGCTCTCTGCAAGATTTTAGCTCCATTTGTTGCTTGGGAGTTTTTTGTTTATTTTCCAAACTGTACTGCAGGAAAGCTTGTAAACTGTGTCTTGATTCGACTGAGAAATATGGAGCTTCAAATACTGAGAATGACCTGAAAAATAATTCTCATCTCCAAGTGTATCAGCAGCCTCCATTTTTACTGATTAACTGTGCACTGCCCTGTGCACAACTGTATATGTGCTGGCTAATAAAGCATTCATGTAAATAACCCATTTCAGATTTTTCAAACTTATGTAATTATGCATAAATTGGGAATTATATTTGTCTCCTATAACAATTATTTAGATAACAGTGAAAGATAAAGGTTTATAGTTTTCTCATGTAAAAGAATTCCGAAGTAGGGAGTCCGTAGCTGTTATGAAAGGTACATGATATCATCAATGTCCCAGGTTCCTTCTCTCACATCCATCATTTTAACTGCATCGTTCTATTATTGTCAAGCTCTTCTCATGTTTACATTTTTTCCTTTGCAGCTTTAGTTATCATTTCTATGTTTCAAACAGAAACAGAAAAAGACTCCTTTTAAAATGGGTCCTGAAAAAAAATCATCTTTCTTTACAGCGCTTTCTTGGAAAACCAGCCCACTGATTCTCCTTCTGTCTAATTGATCCTACTGATCTTCAGATAAAGCTATAAAATGAAGCAAATATGTGGCGGTAAGTCATTCAAAGTTCTGATTTTAAGAG
Organism: Camelus ferus; assembly: GCF_009834535.1. NCBI lineage: Eukaryota > Metazoa > Chordata > Mammalia > Artiodactyla > Camelidae > Camelus > Camelus ferus. The sequence goes on from NC_045703.1 coordinate 6,540,739, forward strand.
AGTTAGAAAAAAATGATACTGATAGGTGTTTTGTGTCCCAAATGCCAATTAACCAGATTGTATTCAATTAACCAGACTGCATTCACTAAGATTCCCAACATTTGATGCCATGTAAGAGATCCTAGTCAGAGCAAATTTGTTTGGATGTAGAAATTACATACAACACAACTTTCTCAGTGGTTAGCCACATTTCACATATATTTGAAATGTGACTAAGCACTGAGAATTATTAGATATTTTGAGGAAAAATGAAAAAGAAGAGACCCAATCTTCAAAAATTTGCCCCTAGGGAATTTCTGACATTATATCATATATATGTGTACACACACACACACACACACACACGGAGCTTACTTCTTATAAATAAGATGCAACTTAACACACACACTGTCACACAAATTTCATTTCATTTTAACTCATATGTATTATAAAATTCAGTTGTTAAATAGATCAGCTTTGTATTGAGTTGTCGATTAAGAGTGAAGATTTTCCATTGCTGAGACTTTCACAATGAAAACCACAGTATGGATTTCCTGTAGCAAAGTCTATCACCGGCATAGTGTTCTGCATTCCGACTTCTGTTCTGCTAACCCTTAGTGAGCACACACACTGAGCAGTGAAACCAAGAACCGACTTTGCTTTTAATTACCTGTCTTTTTTATTTATTCTTCTAAGAGAGATCAAGTCTGGAACATCTCGATAGGTCTTTTCTGTAATCATTAAGCATTTCAAAGAGCAGTTGGTTTATATTAAAAGTTCAATAGGGCATAACTATTTCTCTTCATCTTCTGAAGTAAAATTATTCACTCTTGTTCAGGTGTTATATGAGACACCATTTCATTGGAGAGGCACAGAAAATTAATGAGTTTGAAGGCAGTTGAGCTATATTTTCAAACAGTAAATGCAATGAACTAGACATACATTGCTTATTTTCTGCCCTCAAGGCATTATAATTGTACTACATATTGGTCTGTAAAGAAATAAAACCCCACTGCAGTGACCCTTAGGTCAACAAACATTCAAAACCACCAAAATACTGGAGCTGGCAGAGCCTGCCTGGACCCAGAATTCAAAGGTAGAAACTAGAGAAAAGTAACACCTTGGATTTCCAAAGAACTGAAATGAAAATTATAAACTTTAAGTGCAAAGAATTTATTTTTAATTAAAAAAATAGAGGAGAAAAGAACATTTCAGAAGTCACTTTTAAAGGAATTATTGAGATGGATCATATCCAGTGAGAATCTTATCCTAGAAGAAGCGAATATTTGGTTTGCCTTGAGCAAGATGAAATCTTTATTAATTAAACTTAACTAAGGCTAATAATTCAGTAAAAATGTGCTTCTTATCAAAAATACATTTTTTAATTGAGGAAAAACATCACAACAATGTATTTCATGTTAGTCATGTCTTTGGAGGCATGGTGAGTTTTAAGTTTCTAACACTGATTCAGCATGATAAATTATACTAATCCTTTCAAACTATTCTACTGTTGTTCAGAATATATTTAATACTTTCTATTTGAATAAAGTTAAAAACTTCCCCAAATGTGTAACTCTTCAATGTTATTATAATTTGTTAGTTAGTTAGTTTGTTTGTGTGCCTGTGTGAATGTGTTTTTCCAAATTCTCCAAGAATTCTTTATTTACTGTAGTTTGCAAGAAGTTCTGGTAACAATTTTTGTGGTTTAAAATGTTTTCCATAGCATATTTTTGCTTAAATTGTAATGGCAATAATTATATAAATTTAGTAAAAGTGATCATTTATGATTAAAATGTTTTGGTTTCTTTTTTATTTAAAATGGGTACAATAGGTCTTATATTACTATTTTTATTTATTTCTCTAGTTAATAAACTATTTCAGAGCACTTTTAAGGTTACACAAAAGTTGACTGGAAAGTACGGAGAGTTCCTATACACCCTCTCACACCACCCCCTCCCCCAGTTTCCCCTATTATTAACATCTTGCATCAGCGTGAAACATGTTACAATAGAGGAGCCAGTATGGATACATTATTATTAACTAGTATTTTCAATAGGTTTAATCTGTAGTGTACATTCTAAAGATGTGAACAAATGTATAATGTCATTTTCACCATTTGAGTATCATACAGAATAGTTTTACTATCCACAAATCTCCTGTGCTCCTTCCTTCCCCAAACCTCTGCAATCACTGATTTTTTTTTTTTAACTGACTCTTTAGTTTTGCTTTTTCCAGAATGTCAAATTGTTCAAATCACAGCATGGAGCCTTTTCAGATGGCTTCTTTCACTTAGTAATATGCATTTAAGTTTCCCTCATGTTTTTTCATGGCTTGTAATTCATCTCCTTTCAGTGTTGAATAACTTTCAATCACTTGGATGGACCACGTTTGTTTGTGAATTCACCTACTGAAGGACATCTTGGTTGTTTTCAAGTTTTGTAATTAAGAATAAAACTTCTATAAACATTCTTGTGCAAGATTCTCATGGACATACATTTTCAACTCTATTGGGTAGAGGGATGTAATTGCTGGACCATATGGTAAATACATGTTTAGATTTATATGAAACAGCCAAAATGTCCTGGAAAGTGGCTATACCTTTTTGCATTCTTGTTAACAATGAATAAAAGTTTCTTTGCTTCACATCCTCACCAGTACTTGGTATTGGATTTACAACCTTCTAATAAACTTGTAATGGGTCACGGTTTTATTTTCATTTGTTGTAACCTAATGATATGTAATGTTAAGCATCACTTTAATATGCTTACTCTCTACCTATATATCTTCTTTGATGAAGTTTCTGTTCATACCTTTTACCCACTTTTATACTGGATTGTTTGTATTCTTATTATTGAGTTTGCAAAACTACATTTTGGCATAAACAAAAGGCAAGTTAGTTTTTCTCTGGATAAAGCCAATTAGCTAACACAGGTAGTCACTGCAATTATTAAGTGAACTTAGGGTGAACTATCTATGACAAATGATGTTTTACATCCTCTTACTTGAGGACTAATTATTGTTTATCCTGAGATCATTTAGGTGATAGGTTATATCTACTTGGGTATACAAAACAGTGAACTTTCTGTCTTTGTAATTTCTTAGCAGGTTGCCTGTGATGCACATCACCTACTGGCTTAATGTTTATTCAATAATAAAATTTTCTTTATCTTCTACTTTTGCGGAGAGATTTTCAGGTTGAGAAAAAATTTTGTTTTGTTTTTAATTATATTTCCCTAGTAGTCACCACCATCAAGTCTATCCTGTACAATTAATTGAAAAATAAAAGAAAATCTCCAATAGTCAAATGTCTAATACATATTGTGAATATTAAGAATGAAACAAAACTTAAGCATGACTTATTTTCTGTAATACCTCAGGTCACTGACGTAGGAGGTACTTGGTAAAAAGCCATCTGTCCTTCATTTAAATCTATCTTACAAAAATGTCTAGCCTATGAAAATTATAAATAATGCTTTTTAAAAAATAAATCATGCAATGCATTTCAAAAAACAATTATATTTTTAATCAAAAACCACTGAATGTCCTCCTTTCACAGCATCCATGATAGGAAACAACTAGGACTAAAGCTGATGTGTTACTTTTTGTTCTCAGGCTCTATTCAGAATGACCACAAATTATTAAGAAGCTACTCTCTCTAATGCAGAATTGTAGGCCGATGCTTCTATGATTATAACTGTGTTTATCCTTCTGGATAGAAGCTGCATAAAAGTATTTTTGCTCATCACTATTTCTGATAATTTGGATAGAAAGAGAATGTACGAGAGACTTGAATATTCCACTACAGGATGAAAGGGATGTATGCTGGTGCTTCAGTGTTGAACTCTCCAGAGAATGGCCATAATGATTAGAAAACTTTTAAAACACTATGTATCTGGTTGCCCAGACTCCATCTAAATGTATTTTGGTTGCTTTAATTAAAGGTATTCTATCAAATGCTAATGCAATATGAGCTATCAAATTATAAATAGAACATTTGAACTGGTTGCCATTCCCCTGCTAATTCCCTTTACTCAAATTACTTTTGAGTGATTTAGCCCATTCCTAATTATTTCAATGTCTGAGTAATAAAAATAGCAAAACCATGGTTCTATGGTACAAAAATGAATTACATGGTTTATTCCTTGAATGTTAAAAGATATTCTCTCTTCATTTAAAAATAGCAAAAAAAGAAACAAGTATAAACGTATCATGATAAACAATTTCTAATTTTCATAAATGTTTTATGAAATTTCAGGGAAAGTATATATATGCATAGGAATGTGAGACACTATTTTTTTAAACAAATTTTCTACCATGCAATTGTGATCACTAGAATATTTGTACTTATAAAAATTTGTACTGAAACTGTTAGAATAGCATATAAAATGAGAAGCTATATCAAATCACCTCTACTCCTTTAAGCTATAGTATCTGTCTTATCAGACGACATATCAAAAATAAGATGCCTTTCATTTCTACTACCTTATGACACAGCAAGTTCCCTAAACTACATCAGAACATTACTTATTTTGCTATTTTACCCCCAAAGCAGTTGTATCAGTTCAGAATGCAATGCTATTTTCTGATACATCTCATGGGACCACCTCTACAACTTAGGTGCTAAATTGTTGCATTTATTTTTACCATATAGTAAAATGAATAGCTTCTATATTTTTATGATTTTTTCCTTTACCTGTCTAAGAATACTTTTACCAAAATAAAACTGTTGATCAAACTTTATAAAAGAAAATCAATATAGATATATTTACTTTTAAATAACAAGGCATATTTAGTTGATAGATAAATAAAAATTATATGTAAAATAGCAAAATAATGCTCTTTTTTAAATGTAAAATCCTATCTGCCATTAATGTTGCCTACACTAAAATATATTCTAAAGGGATTAAAAGACCAGCATTTTATTTTTTTAATTAATGATTTTATGTTCTAAAATACCAGAAAATTTTAGTGATCATAAAACTTCAAAACTTGTCAAAAGATTCTGATGATTTAAAAGAAAACACAGTAACACAGTAACATTAATTCTGGAACAATTAGTTTTACTATAACTTTTAAATTACATACACATACATACACACAAACACACACAGACACATATATGTATATTCCTATTTATTTTGATATATAATGCATGCATTTGTGGTTAAACTAATGCATCCTCTATATTCAAGCACTGTACTGGATACTAAGCCTGGAATTTTATTCAAAAATGAACTTTAAATCATTAATATTAATACTCAGAGGTACATGAAAATTTCTTAGTTGTTTTATGAATTACAGTTCCCTGTTTTTTTCTACCTCTCTGAGTCTCATACCCTTTACATTTAAAGATGATGTATGCCAGGTAATTCTGTAAATATCAGAATTTTAACCTCTGTCAGAGATTCTGTTTAACAATATCTCATCATATAGCTATCTGTTCATTCATTTATTTAGTTAACAAATATAAATAAAATCAAAGCCTCTAGCCACACAGTCTGAGCCCTACCAAAGAAACTTTTTTTTTCATCCTGCCCTCAAATAATAAAAATATTGTGGTGTAGTGAATGTATTAAGGCAACAGAAAAACCTAATCCTAGTTTAAAATACAGACTAGGCTAACTGAAGAAGCATGCCTTTTACTGAAAACATTAAATTACTTCAGCCTCTGTTCAACTTGGTTTCTTTATATACAGTTGCCAATGTTTAGTAAAAAGAAAAAAAAATTGCAAACCATGGAAGAGGCAAGACAATCTGACACACTGTCATGAGATTAAAATATTCAAAAGAAAGACTCAGAATGTTAGAATGATTACACAAGGATTTTTTTAGTGTAAAAATGTGTTAACTGTTATAGTGTTAAAAGCATGGGAAATGTGTGAACAAATTGGAAATTTCAGAAGAAAGATAGAAGCTATTAAAAGGGCTCAGTAGAAGTGGAGAACTTGTGGTAACAGAAATAAAGACATTATGATGGGCCCATCAGAAGACTGGAAGAAGCAGAGAAAATATTATTTTGAAGACAAGTCAGTGGAAATTATCCACACTGATATATGAAGAAAAAAAATTGGAAAGAAGAAAGAAAACAGTATATGGGATCTGTTAATCAAGATTAAATGGTCAAACATACGTAATTGGAGAAAAGAGGAGGAAATATAAAGGAGAAAGAATAGTGCAGCATAAACATTTAAAGAGATAGTTTCCCCAATAGTTGAATAAGTTCCTTTTATACTGACTCTGTCACACATAGTAACTATAAACTCTGGATAGAAATATAATCAATAAACCAATAAAATAAATTTTAAACAGTAACCTTATAATAAAAAATTCTTAATGTTAACATAGTTGTATTTGCCAACATTTTTCTTTAAATCATTGCTTTTGTGTATTGTTTAGGAAGTTTTTCTCATGTGTAGGTTATAAAAATATTTTCATGTAATAGCTCAATGCTTTATTAATTTGGGGGAACGTTGTGAAAGTAGAATCTGTATTTTTCTATATGGATTCCTATTTGTCTCAATTACATTTATTGAAATATGTTTATGTTGCCAATTGCTCTGTTGTGCCATTTTACAATAAATAATATGTTTACATATTCATGAATCTCTTTTAAGAGTTTCAGTTTGATTCCATTGGTTGGCTGCTTTGTATTTTGTGCCAATACTGCACTATTTTAAGTATTGTGTTTGTTATATGTAGTTTTGTATTTCCATATGAATTATACAAACAATTTAATACTGTCCATTTTAACAACAGAAAACTAATGGGATTTTTATTTGGATTGCATTACACCTAAAGATCAATATGAAGTCAAACTGGTATCTCTACAGCACTGAGTTGTGACTCTGAGTGGGTTAATAAAAGGAAAAGAGCAAACTGAATTAATGGACTGGAAGGATTATAACTTGTATAAAAAAGGAAGAGATGTTTAAATTTTAGACCACAGATTTGGAACAACTGTCAGGGATGCTACAGCTGGATATGGCTGTTGGGATTAGTGGATAAGAGGGAATTCAGATAGAGGTAGTTAAAATTCAGGACTACCAAAAAAGAGAGAAAAAGGGAGAGGGAGACAGAATTTGAGGCACTAAGTGGAATATGCATTAAGAATATTTTCATAAGGTAATACAGAAAGTGGAAGATCTGGTTTGGAAAGCACATGAGCCAATTTCAAAATCTTCAGCAAATGAGAGGCTAGATTGGGATATTTCTCCTTTGTGGTTACAAGAAGTATTAGAAAATGAATGGAGCTGGTCTCAAAGCAAAATGATGTTTCAGGGGAGAAAGAAGTATTTGGGTGTATGAAGGACAATGAGTATCAGCTGAATGTAGAGTGAGGGGGAAAAAAGGACAATTCCTTCAAAACCTATTCCTTGTTCAGTGGGCAAAAAGATGAAGGGACTGTGCAGGTAAACATTCTAAGGGGTAGAAAGCATATTTATCGTGAAATAAAGGGCACAATGAAAAAAATTTTTAGAGGGCAGAGTAGTTCGAAAGAGGGTCAGAAGATCAGAAGTAACTGATAATAAGAATATTAGACAAGGGAGAAGATGGCTTGGATTGGAAAACAGAATACCAGGAAAATTTGATATCTAGGGTTGAGTTGGTATGAACTTTCTGGGCCATGTGGAGTTTGTTGTATCTGGGTTTGTGTGTGGTTCTGAGAAGCTCTACTTGAAGATTAGAAACCAGATTAATTGCCTCCCAGGAATAATATCAAATTAAAGAAAAACTGAAGCCGTTGTGCTAAATTTAAGTTATAAGTTTTGCAGTGTCAATTTTTAAAGGAAGATTGTTACGTTTATACATTTTTCTAAAGGAAAAATACTAAACAAAATTTTGCTTCTATTTCTAAAAAAATACTTGAGTATGTGTAAATTCTAAATCAAAAATCTGTATTCCAAGATGAGATTTCATAAGGTAAAACAGTATATTCAAACTATATATTGCTCATAATAATTGAAAAACTTAAAAGTGTTGTTTCAATGAGAACTGGGCTGTTAACAACTCTTAGCAGAACTAGCAATTCTCACTGCTCACAAACTTGAAGGTGTTGAAGCCTAAACTAAAAATAAAACTTCTCGCATTACTGTACAAATTGAAAAATAAAAATAAAAGAGGCAAAGAAGAACTAGAGAGAAAAATGTAGATTAAATATATTTTGACTCTGAGGCTTTTCTTGAACAATAGAATGATTTAAATGATTTGGGAATAAAATATGCTAAAGGGCAATAAAAAATAAACATGAAAGAGGGAAGTTTGGAAGAAATTAAAAAATGATGGGAATAGGTTTTGAAATAAGCAGATTTCATAAAAGAAGAGAAAAAATAAGAGGACAAAAACATTGCTTATTTGAAGAAAGGTTTTTTAAATATAGGGAATCATTAAAGTGAATCTATAAAAGATGATTATACTGGAGAGGTGATAATTAGAAATAGGCTTTTCATTCTTCTTTCTGTTAATTCAGATACCAGCATTGTCCTCATTTGCAAATATATGAATTTTCAAGTCGTTTAACCTAAGTTCCTCCTAGTTAGATCTTTAGTTATTTTATCAAAAACTTCTGGTTCGTTGAGACTTCAAAGTAAATGTGTACACACACATGCAGGCACACACAGTGCACACATGTTTAAAGAGATCTAAAATTGTATTGATTAATTTCAGACCATCATCTTAGAGGTCTACAGACAGAACATATGATTAAAATAGGCATTTTTTCATTTATTTTTTAATGTTGAAGAATAATTACCTAAATTAAAGTGCTCACATACAAAAGACATATATTATAAAATTGCTCTATTTATACAAGTTTAACCATGCTCTTGAAAAAGAGAGAAAATATGAAAGATGGAGGAAAATATTATTTAAGTGTGTAAGATGACAGTATTTAATTCAATATATTGACATGCAAATGGAATTTGAGGTGAGACCTAAAACTGCCACTTTCACTGTTAGTTTCAATTGCTCTGTCCCTCTCATCATCCTGCTCTGTAGACTGGTGCCTGAATGTGTCTAGTTTTAATACAAGAGATTCTTAAATACAAGACAGTTTGATCTCATTCTCAATCAAAGAAACAGGGGCATTACAGGATAATGTTGACTATGTGCTGACCTGTTGGTTAATTCTTATTTCCGATGTGGATTTATGGTCCATAACAGAAACAAATCAAATGTTTACTTCATGTCTTTCTTCTTCTTTTTTTCTGCAATATAATTATTAGATATTTAGGAATGAAACATTGTTCAAACAATATCAGATGGTTATATCACCATCATGATGACACATGGTGCTTTTAATGTATATTTCAAGAATTCTGAGGGACCATTGAGTATCCTGTAGTCACCACAAGGAAATCAGAGGAAGACAGAGAAGTTATGGCTCATTTTTCTGTATGCCTGCTTCATGCAGAGTACCTTCTCTTTCATATTTATTTTATTAACAATTTTGATTTTTGAAGGTTATTTCTACACAGCAAAATTTTTTTAAAAAGAGTAAAAAAGTGGAAAGAGCACTAGATATTTAGTGAGGAGCATTTTTTGAAATCAGATCCAGAGTTTCTAAATGTATAGACTTTCTAACATTTTTTTTCAATTTAGAAGTGAATAAACAAGTGACTTTGTTACTTTTCATATATAACTTCAAGTTTGTAAGTAATGTGAGAGTAACTCTTTCTAGATTTCCTTTATCTATTTTTTCAGAGGTTTACCACCTACTTTTATCTACATGTACATTGGAAAATGTCTATCCTGCCTGGATCTCTGTCTCTACTTCCCTCACCATCACAAAGCAGCTACCTGTCCTTACCTGCCAGGTATGTTCTCAGCCTTTATTTCAGTGATCCAGCCGGCTCAGCTTTAAAAAATCAAAGAGCTCTAGATTAATAATTTTATTTTTCTCAGGATTTGTGCCTTTTTCCTGTTGTTTATTTCATTCTCTTACAAATTCATAGAGTCCTTGCCTTTGTCTTTGTAATACACTCCTAATATACCCCAATTTTTGTAGTTTTTTCTTTGCCTCAGTGAATAATCCATAAATTTGTCATATTGATAAGTATTCCACTCTTTGTTGAATTGGTTTAACAATGAATTTTGTTCCTTTAAGTTCATCTGAAAAGCTGACTTGATTCTCGCACCATATACCTGCAGTCACCTGGCTACTCACCATGATACTGAACACATGCCTCCCTAGGTCTCTTCTATGTGCTACTACTGGAGAATTCCCATTATCCTATAACATGAACAAGTCTCTTTCTTTGTTTTCTTACTTTTTAAGACTTTCCTTGACACTTTTTTCATGCCCTGTTATATCTGTTTAGTGATTTTTTTTTAATATTCTTAGTGACCCACAGCACCCATCTGAGTTGGTGCTCTTAAAATTTCCCCAAATTATAGAGCATCCCTGAATTTTATATGCATCCCTATTACTCATTGTTAAGACTAACTTTACTGCTACTTTCACTGTCTGCCTATTAAAGTGCTTATCAACTGTGGATCTTAACATTTTCTGTGTTCAAGTACACAGAGCAAGTGGGAGTCCAATAGCAAGAGACGCCATGCTCAATCTGTTAGCAACCTGGATAACTTACTTTGAAACTATATACAGAATGCGACTCTCTCCAGCTTTAACTGTTACCACCCATTTCTGTTTGTGCCTGGGTTAATGTAATAGCCTCTTAGATGGAGAAAGTCAGTTTTCATTCTTTTGGGTAGGGGAGAAACCCAGTTCTTCCCTATTGTGTTTTTTAAATCCTGTGAATCTTTCTTTATTCTCACACAGAACACTTAACTTCTGACATCCCTGGGCATCCAATGTGTGTGGATTTTCCCCTAAAATATCAAGCAACTCTCTGACACCAGCTGGGTGCCTACAGTTTAACACAATCTTGACACTATCTCAGTGGAGGTAGCGTCAGATCTCACAGGAAAGGACTCAGTCTCACAGACTGCCTTCCAATCCCCACTACAGGCTTCAGTTGAAAGCCCAGGTTATAACCTGTGCTTCCGATCGCCTGGCTAGAGATGCGAAATTCCAATGCCCCGCCACCCCTCGGTTCAATTAATTTGTTAGGGCAGCTCACAGAACTCAGCGAACCACTTACTTAAGTTTATCAGTTTATTAGGATATATAACAAAGGATACAGATGAACAGTCCGATGAAGAGATAAATAAGGCGAGGTCTGGGAGGGTCCCAAGCCCAGAAGCTTTGGTGACCCTGTGGAGTTTGGGTGTGTCACTCTCCTACTTCGAATGTGTTCACCAACCTGGAAGCCCTCAGAACCCCATATTCTTGGGATTTGTGGAGTCTTCTCAGGTAGGCATGATCAATTATTAATTCCATTTCTGGCCCCTCCCCCCTCTCATCATAGCCTGGTCCTTCTGGTGACCAGCCCTAATCCAGGAGCCACTCAGGAGGCCCCCAGAGTCACCTCATGACAACAAAAGATGCTCTTAGTGCTCCCATAACTCAGAAAACTACAAGCATTTTAGAAGCTCTGTGCTGGAAACTGGGGTAGATATATATAGACGCACATATATACACATGGATATTCTATTATCTCACACCTCTTAATGGGTCTTTCTGCTTCTGCTCTTACTCTTTTTTCACAGCACAATCTCCAGAGAGACCCCATTATGTCAGATTGTGCTATGCTTCTGTGCAAAGCTCTCCAGTGTCTTCCCATCTCACTCAGAAGAAAAGTCCAAAATCCCTGCAGCGATTTATGGTCTGGACCCTGTTTCCTCTCTGAATTCCACTCGCTCATTTGCTACACTCAACCCCACTGCGACAGCCACACTGGCCTCCTCATTCTCGAAATCTGCCAACCATGCTCTTAGATAAGTCCCTTGAGTGGGAGAAACAGCATATTTTCATATTGCTTTAAGAAGGTACATCTTGTAAGATAATTACCTGGCTAACCTGACTCAATTTTCCCACACATGATCCATCTATTTGCAGTATTATGTGAGAAAATGAAAAAGTATTCCCACTTAAGGCCACACCATATGAATTTTGAATTTCAGTTTTCTCCTATCAATTGAGTATTTGGAGTAATAAAATGAATGTTAAAATTGATTTAATTTGTGTTAGCAAAATATAATTAAAGCAGTGAATCTGTTGCTAAAGAGAAAAAAAAATCACAAAATCTATTTCATAGTCAAAAATTATGTTTGTATTACCTGCTGTCAGACTAATTCCAATTACTCATTTGAATTGAAGTAAGATGAGAATTATTATACATATAATTACTTAAATGTTCCATTTTGTTCTCTCCATATGGATTAAATCAGTATTAGAGAGATTGCCATAACTATTTAGTAACCTATTTGTTAACACTCATAGATATGACATTAATTTTTCATTTTCTATGTAATTCAGCTAAGAAGTAAATGAAAGTAGAGAGTTCACAAACTTTGTGGGAAATCTTTCTAATTCTTTTGAGAAAATGGTGACTCTCTTCCCATTATAAATGAAGAGAATAACTTTTGTTAAAATGAAAAATCCTTGTCTGTTTTCTACAGGGATTTTCAGTGTCACTGCATTTATAGAAATTATCCACTTATAAAATAATAGGAAATTTATCTCATTAGAAGGTTATTTTTTTAACATTTTTTATTGATTTATAATCATTTTACAATGTTGTGTCAAATTCCAGTGTTCAGCACAATTTTTCAGTTATTCTAGGTTATTAATAGTAATAATTTTATTTAAAAAAGTTTGTATGTTATGTGAATTGCTTTCAGCAAGGTATTTAAATATATTTAGAAATTCATTTTAAGATGTATGAATATTATTTTATGAGACACTTTTCTTCCTAAAATTTCTATCCTGTTGCTCCAGGGAGATAATGAAGAGTTTCAGAGGGCAGAGGGAATTCTGTGTAGATGCAGTGTTACCTAAGTGACCAAGAAAAAAAATGTATTCCAACCAGTAATGAAGGCTCTTTCTCTGTGGCAGTTTTGTATCTTTTGTGACCCATCACATGCTGCCTTGAATTAAAGATGTGGAACTGATTGTTTTCACATAATAACCTATCCACATAATCACTCATTATTTCATAGTGACACAATATTCTACTATATAACTATACCTTTATTTATTTAAAACCATTTCTCAATTGATGGACAGTTAAGCTATTGCCTATATTTTTGCTATGTAAATAATTCTACACTAAGCATACATTTATATATATATATATACACATACTTTCATAGTATTTTATAGCTATAGTTTTAAAATCAGGATTACAAATCAAGGATGCTATGGATTTTACATTTTGATGCACACGCCTAAATTGTGTTTCAGAAGGATGTAACTGTTTATATTCTCCTGAGCAATGAATGGTACGAGTGTCCAGTTCTCTACCACTTTATCCAAGTTTTATCATCTTTTATGGATTCTTAGTGTGAACATCTTCTTATATTTTTCTTTGTCAATATGTTCATCTTTTGTTAATTATCCCTTAAGAATTAACCATCAATATTCAAAAATTTGTTATTCTATATGCTAACTTTTTGTTATAAGTATTGCAAACATTTAATTCTGGTGACTCCCTGTTTGAAAAAATGTGCTTATGGTGTCTTGAATCTTACTTTTTTTTATGCTGTTTTGTGCCTTACAGATGCTGTATTCACTTATCTAATTTTGTGTAATAGATTGCCTCAAAACTAAGTGGCTGAAAACAAACAAAAAATTATCTGTCAGTTTTTAGGGGCCAGGAATGTGGACAAAGTTCAGTTGGCCCCCTGGCTCAGGGTCTTATACAAGGTGAAATCAAGTTGACAGCCAGGGCTGCAGCCTTATTTTCACGAGAAACTCAGAGGGAACCCACTTCCAAGCTACTTGTGAGGTTGTTCCAAGAGTCAATTGTTCCCAGGTTATTGGATTGAGGGCCTCTCTTTCTCACCGGCTATTGACTGAAGGCCATGATCCTGGTTCCATGCCATGTGGCTCTCTCTGGAGGGAAGCTCATTACATGGAAGTTGGCTTCAATTTGCGTGCGCAGGTGGGAAAGCAAGAGATCATAAGAAAGGCAGAGGCCAGAATTTTTATAACCTAATTTCAAAAGTGATATTCCATCATGTTTGCTGTATTCTACTCCTTTGGAACAAGTCGCTAGGACCAAATTACACTAACAGTGAGAAGACTGTATGAGGAGATGAATAAGAGGAAGCAGGGATCTCTTTGAGAAGCATGAGAGGCTGTGTACCATGGACGTTTATAATTTTATTTAGACTAACTTGTCTGAATTTTCCTTTGTTTATAGCTTTGGCAGAAAAGTGTTTGGGGCTTGTTCACAGTTACTTTACTATAGCAAGAATAGCCTTTGGAATGTAACACTCTTTAAATAGTTGTTGAATAAATGTGTGAATAAGTAGAAATAGAACTAAAATGCTGACTATGTTCTAAATATATTTGATGCAGTGCACTATACGATAGAATGAAAAGGAACCACAATCTCCACTTCTTCCTATGCTCATGCGACTTGCAGTGTGACTTCACAGATCCTTCCATCAAGAGGTGGACGCTGTACCTCCACACCGAGAAGCTCGGCTGCTCTTATCATTTGCTTTGCAAATGGAGTATAGCTTTAGCAACAGTGTGCCTGCTCTGAGTTTGGGTTGAAGGAAGCTTTGTATGATTCTATACTCTCTCTTTGAACTCAAGCCTGATCACAGTAGACCTAGCCTGCTACTCTGTCATGTCACACACATCCACAGATTAATTTAACATCCCTTTCCAATATTCACACCTGCTTAGGTAAGATTTCTTTGTTAAGTCCATTGACTTGCTGACTCCTCCCTGTTTGTTTGTTTCCTGGAAAATGTTTTTGGAACTTTTGGTGTTTTAATTTTATTTACTTATTTATTTATTTAGCTAGTTAGTTAATGAATCCAGATCAGAGAGGAAGTAGGGAAAGAAAGAGAAGAAGTAGGAGCGGTATCAGTTCTATGATAATCACTGTAGCAATTAAATATAATAAAACTAATTTTCCCAAATCAATTTCAGAAACCCAGAACCAATCTAGGTTTTGAAAGCACAGTCCGCCTGCACATTGTTAACTAACACAGAAGGAACTAAATCTTGCCAAACAATGAAATAACTTGCTGTTTTTGCATTCCCTAGAGGGAGCAGGTGACACTGACTTAGAACATATATGAGGTCACAATGTGAAAAATAAGTCTCATAAGTTCACACCAAACTCAAAGCAGTTACAGAGATTTGCGTGGTCTTTCCATTACTTTGCCCACACTTTACTACTTAAAAGGTAGGCAATGCAGTACTTTTTGTAGACTTTATAAAACCAGCAGATTATTTTTTAGTTCTTAAGTTTCAAATTCTTGTGTCCTTAGATCTTTTCAATGAAAAAACATAAAACTTTGCCCCAAGTCTTGGTTACATGACCCATGAAAAAAGTAAGAGAATACTGGATCTGTCAGAGGAAGAAAGAGACGGCAGGGGCTGTTGCTTAGCAGCACATAGTGGAATGCCACTCTAGAAAAGAAAGATGTATTTGTATGTGGGGCTGGATTTCCCAGAGAAGCAGTTTACACCATGCTTTGCAAAGTATTTATCTGGCAGTCAGTAAATGACAGTGATGATGGCGATCTGTTGGACTTAGAAGAGCACCTGGAGGAACTATTAAGCCTGATTTATAAGCTGAGAAAATACAGTGAGAAATGGAATTGGGACCATGAGAGCTCCACTTGATAAACTACCCAAAGCTCAGAGTCCATGAAAAAGGATTGAAGTTACTGTTGAGGATTGACTAATCGGAGATGCCAGATAATCCTGAAATTCCTAAAATTTTACCACCCTGCTAAATAGATACTTCCTGATGAGCACTTAACTTTTTGCTTCTCAAAACATTTACTGTTATTCAAGAAATAGTGGGAAAAAAAATCTACTCAAGACCAATTCACCTTAACATAAAATTTTACTGACATAAAATGACCAAAACCACCATATATTAAGAAAGGACATAATAAGATGTTTTGAAATGATGATGATAGATGAACAGTAAAAACACAAAACCAAAAACTAAGACTCCTGGAAGAATGGAAAGTGATATTAAGTTAGGATTAATGGTGATAATATTTACATATGAAGATGGAAAGTAGGACCTACCATTTTATTGTGAGGTTTGCCATAAGGGCTACCCACAGATATGCTACCCTCTCTGGAGTGAGACCTCATCAATCTGCAACTCAGTGCTACATTAAATTCAGCAGGCTCAATGGAAAGAAAAAGGAAAACTCTCACAAAGCCAAATCCTACAGAACTTCACCAGGAAAAAGAAAGTGAAACAAGTTCAGGTTAAGGCAAAGAGCTCAGGGACATAGTTGAGAAGAATATCATCTATAAATAAAAGTAGCAATGCTATGTTGCCCCAATTTATTTTTGAAGACACTATTCTTTGCAAACTGCCAATACAGCAGCGCCTAGGTTTGACTCCTAATAGATTTACGGAGTATTCTTTTGCACTTGTTCTATTCTCTGTTTAATGCTGAATTTTAAGCTGCTGGATAACTTAGAGGAGTTTATTCCCATAGACACAGTAAGGAGTGATTGTTAAAATAGACTGAGACTGTTTATTTTTCTAAGTATTCATTTTGAACACTTGTTTACAGTACTTTTTTAACTTGAATTTGCTCATATGGTACCATTTTGGCTCTTTCTTTTCCTTTGTTTTTAACCTCTTACACCGAAGCAGAGGTTAATCTATTACAACAGAAATTGCCACACTCAAAATGGATGCTAGAAGTACTACCCCTGACAGTAGCCACCTTTATTATTATGTCTCTCGTCTCATTTAGACAAACATTGACCTTAGATTTAATAAGGTGATAGAAATGTATTATCCCAACAGCTGTATCAAGTCAGGGAGAGGTATGCAATATGAAGCACATTAACTACTTTTAACTTTTAGTATTATGTGGAAATGCACTAATTACACAAATATAGACCGCAATAACAAGATGATAGTACTAGGAATATTTAAAACATGTTAGAAAACATAGCCTCAAGGTAGACTGCTCTTAATTCTTCATGTTTGCCGGGCCTTGGAACTCTGAGCGTAAGGGTGAGTGCTGTACCAAAGTCCTTCATAACTTGAGAAATGTGTTTTATTTGTTACTATCACCAATCATAATGCTAACAAAATGTATTTAGGATGTCGGTTTTTCTATGTCCCTTCATAAATAGTTCTTAGATCCCACAGCATCACAATAATTCTGTGACATAGATGGGAAATGGGCAACTATGTCCATGTCACAGATAAAACTGATTTGTCCAAGATTTTATGTTAATATCAAATTCAGGATTGGAATTGTGCCAATTATTTTGTTCTCTGCAACGCTGAAAGTCAATCAACACTACCCACTTGCTTTAAACTAATTGGTAAACGTCATTTTATGCTCCATTCAGAATCTGGCATAACAGGCACTGAAATTAAAGGAATGGATGCATACTAATGATGGACTGTCATCCCTTTAACTATATTTTTCATCAAAATATTTTCAAACTGGCTTGGTGTGTATTCTTGATTTTTAAAATCATATTAGAGTAATCTCCACAGAGGCTGAACCTTTATCTCTAGCTTCTAGTGTAACGTGTAAAAAGTCAAAGCACATAATAAAAGGTCAGTGTAGACTGTTTTGAATGAATTCATGGTTGAATGGCTATCTGAGAGCCCACATGACTGGATGACTGCATTTTTTTCTCTTTATGTCTTGGGCTCTTGGTATTTTGAAATTATTATTGAATTGTCTAAAATGAACAATGAAAACTAAGGAATTCTTCACTTTGTCTAGTGCAGTGACACTCAAACTTTCGAGTGTATAACAGTCACCTAGAGTAATGGTTAAATTATTCATTTCTCATTAATTCATATAAGGATTTGATGTGACTAGGCTGGGATTTAAGAACCTGCATTTTAACACACTCAAATTTATACTAATGTGGGCTGTCTGTAGATTATGTTTTGAGACATACTCTAATGTCTCTGTTAAAAATTTTTGAGCAAATCTAGAGTAAGGTGGTCAAAAATCAGAGTCCATACTTCTTGAAGTACTAAGTTGATCTGTGAACCTGTGGCAGAATTCTTGCAAAGGCAATGAGTATTGCTATAAGCACAACAATAAAAATAAGATCTGTATTGAGAATTTGACCTGCGCAGGCTTTAGATCGTAAAGTATAGCTCTTGCTTCAAACACCTGGGTTAAAATCCTGGCTCTCACTTGCAGGAGTTGTACCTCCTCAGGCACGTTGCTTAACTTATCCTTAGTTGTTTTATTTGTAGAAGTGGGAAAATAGCATTCCTTTTTTAGATTTCTGTTAACAATAAAATGGATTAATTACCTTACAGCATTTAAAAGAATAGCAGGCACTTCATAAGCGCTTAATCAGTAACATTTTCTCCTCAAAAATCTATGTTCTTCTCTTCCATTTCTCTAATATCTTTGGGATGCTATCATGAGAGATTCATAGAAATAATTTAAAGCTTAGTAAGACTTTAGGATTGATTAGCAAACACTCTTCATTTTATAAATAAAGTAAAATCAACCAGAGAGGTTGAGAATCATGTTTAAGATCACATAACTAGCCTGAAAAAAATGGGACTAAACCTCTAGATGTTTTATGATTCCTCTTTTACATTTATCTTTCAAGGTATAGAAACTTTATCAGCCATACAGACTGCCTGGCCTCATTCCCAGAGCCATAAGATGAGTTGTTGTTGTGTTTTTTTTTTTTTCTTTGGAAGGGGATATTGGCTGTAGAATCTACACATTCTTTGAGTTTTTAAGTACATGAAAGCTAAAAATGCACCAGAAGCCAGCATTTCTATTTTCTTAAATACACAAGTATTGTCTATTGTGCACATATTTACTCAGTAAACAAGAATTCATAGGATGTACCTCAGCCATTTTATTGAAGACAAACTATTCTTGTCTGTTTCTTTGACTGAACAGATGGTACAGTATAGAAACCATTGAGCATTAACATTAAAAAAACCTCATGAGTAAAAATGAATGACTATAAATTGTCATACAGAATGAAGAAAAGTGTAGAAATATCTATTTGACCTTTTGTTGCTTTGAATGTTTTCTGTCATTGATTTTAGAAGCGTTGGAGCCAAATTTCATTGAGTACCAATTAAAACAGATACACCTCTTATTTTGGCAAATCCTTAAGTACTCACTAAAGTATTATGGGCAACACAAAAGTTAATATTTGATTATAGATTAAGACAATTTCCAAAAGTAATTAGAATTTTTCAAGAATCTTATACCTGTGTTCTATCAGACCTGCAAGAATGAGCTTTCTTTACTACACAGTCTAAAAAAATGAAGTCTTGAAGTCTTGAAGTCTTAAAAATCACAGACAAAGCTACACATAGGCATAGCAGTAGAATACATTTTATGAGCATGTCATTCTTTTTACCACACATAGCATGAAAAAAGAAGAGGAAGTTAGAGAAAGAATTTAAATCCTGAAATTCAAAATTTGGTAGAAAGGTTAGAATTTCTCAGGTACACTGATGCCATTTTACAGAGGGGTGACTTATCCAAGAGTACACGTGTAGCTATAATATAACAACATTATAATATAATACAATATAATTTATAATAACAGCAGCTGTCTATACCTCTAACAAACACTGTAATTCATGTGCTTTGCGATAGATATGCTAGCCATTTACATAATTGAAGCAATAAGTTTCAGGTTTTAACCAAAGATATTATCACATTCTTAATATATGAAGAATATAGAACATTCTATATATTTAAATAATGTGTTATCAAAATATGCTTGTTTAATTTATATATATATTATTACAATCAAAATAGATAATCACATTTATAATATATTTATATACACAATGATATGGCAATATTCATAATAGGGTTGTTAATATTCTTTGATTGAAACAAACATAAAATTAGTCTTTAATCAATCATTAACAAGATAATACTGATATGAAAATTAAATCACCACTTTTCAATGAAAGGTTTTTTCTTCTTTTTCAAAATTTAATAATGACTTATTCTAAAGTTTATATGGGAAAGCAAAAGAGCAAATGATAATGAACACAATATTAATGGAGAAAAACAAAATCAGAGGACTGACACAACCGAAATCAAGTCTTACTGTAACGCTGCAATGATCAAAATAGGGTAGTATTAGGAAAAATATAGACAAATAACTAATGGAACAAAATAGAGAGCCCAGAGTTAGACCCGTGTAGATAAAGGCAGTTGATCTTTGACAAAGGAGCAAAGGCAATTAAACGGAGAAAAGGTATTCTTTCTTAACAAGTCGTACTGGAACAACTGGACATCCACACTCAAAAAGAACACAAAAAAATGAAAAAGCAAAGAACAACTTACACTTCACAAAATTAACCCAAAATACATTATAGACATAAATGTAAAGTACAAAACTATGAGTCTCCTAGAAGATAACATGAGATAGAATCTAGATGGCCTTGGGTTTGCTGCTGATTTTTTTATATTTAGTATCAAACACTATCCAAGAAAAAAAAAGGTAAATTGTACTTCTTTAATACTAAAAACTATTGTTGTGCAAAAGGATTTATGATGATAATGAAAAGATAAGCCACAGACGCTGTGAAAACATTTGCAAATATATATATGTTACAGGATTGGTATCTAAAATATACAGAGACCTGCTAAAGTAGGCTTCTACTCTCCCACAGAAACTGGGAGATGGGGCACAGCATTCCTCATGATTACATTTCAAAAAAAAAAAGAGGGTTCCTATTTCCTTGAGAAAGACAATCCTTAAAGCTGTCAAGAGGATTATTTAGCTTCTAAAAACATTTATAGACATTTCAAAGATACAGATAAAAAACTACTAATTGCATATTTTTTAAAGTAAATACTCTAAGAAAGGGGAAAGTCTCTTCCTTTGTTTTCAATAGGGATAATTAAGGTTCTTATATATTTAAACTGTATTTGTCCTTACATGATATGAGCCCAATTCATTTAGTTCATTTCCAAGATTATTTTTAAAAATTAAAGTCCAAATTTAAACACACCCACACAAATATATACACAATTTTCCATCCTAGAGAGCTGATCCTAAGATTACCCTTTTGTTAAGATTATTTGTAGTGTGGGTTGACATCCAGAGTGAAACAATCTCCATTTTTCAGTTTCAATTGTACACATTTTTTATTTTAAAGTTGCCTTGTATCTCAACTTCTTCTTGGGTTTGCCAACAATGAAGACAAGGATATTTCAGAGGGCTTACTTTATCCTGCCTCCATTCAACCTTCAATTCTAGGGCATCCAAAAGCTAAACTCAGTCCTCTTGTACTAGAACAGGAGTAACTGCATGTCAAGACTCATTTGAATGCATGCTATTCCAAATGCATTCAGGAGCTGCAATATTATTTGACCTGACCCACTATATTGCCATTCTAGGTATTCATGCTGAGTCTGGATTTCTTTTCTTCCATTTTAAAATTGCTTATATAATTATTTAAACTTCATATTTTTATTTAGAGTTTTTGCAGGAGTACTTTAATGGAGTTTTCAAAGCCAAAATGGGATGTATGCAATAATCCTTTCAGTTTTTCTTTGGCACCAATTTCCAATTCCATTGCTTCAGAACAACATAGTCTTTGCATAATGGCTTACTACTGTACCATTTTACTATTTTATAGCTAAGGAATTTAGTTCTGCAATTTTGGTTCTGTCAGGATTGCAACTGTTTTATCTTCTTGCATTGATTCTGGCAATTCCAATTAAACATGCTTGTTTCATGCAAGACTTCCCTTAAGGAAATCTTTTCAAGTAGTAAATTGTCTTTTTCTGTCATTAATGAGGATACTATTGCTTAATCCCTTCTGACTTTCCCTTTCTCTCTCTTTCTCTCTCTCCCCTCCACCTTTCTTTCTCTCCCCCATCTAAAAAATTTTTTTCTTTCTCCCACCTTCTTCTTCCCCTCCTTTTGGAAATTTTTTCTGTGCTTTTCATTTTGGAATTTCTGTGTTTATTTCTGATTTTTAAAGTTTTTAAACATGACATTGTTAAGCCAACCCACATTAAAAGAAGTATTATAATAAAGCTAAAAAACTCATCTTAAAACACAGTTTACATCACTTATAAACTACTACAGGATGCAAAGTATAGTACAACAAAAACAGTTCTATCTAACACCATAAGAAAAAAATTTAGCAATTCTATGACTCCGCTTCCAATTACATTACCCTCCTAACTTCCTCAAAAGATGCTGTTTATCTTTCTCCGTGAATTTCTTTACATTTTTATGAATGATTGTACCTATAAATCATTATCAAACTGTGTGTATGTATATAATTATTCTCTTGCTTTTAAAATATTTTATAGTTGACACTGTGAGAACCATTCAATTATAAACTTATAAAATAAATGACTCTAAAACATTTCTTTTTATTGCTCAGTAGGAATCCATTAAATAAACATGTTGCATATGGTTAGCAATACAATAGACACTTAAGACCCTTCTATTGTTTGTTGTTACATAAATGGTACCATTAACATTGTTATACATTTTATTATGCATCTCTGCAAGGGTCTTGATATAAAAATCATTAAAACTGAGAAAGAAAGTAAAACCTTTGTTCATTCTAGAATATAGGTGAGACTAACATATTTTTCTCTAACTTTTCCTAATAGAACTTACTTTCAGAGCAGTTTTTGGTGCACAGCAAATTTGAGACAGGAAGGGGGCAGTGCACAGCCATTCAAGAAATGCAACAGCAATTAACATCAAAATGGTGGAGGATTCAATCCCCATTAGGCCTTGAGGCTCAAGATGATGGGAGATTTGACTTCTAGCTTTGTTATACGCTCACTGTAATATATTAACATGGCGAGTAACATGCCCACAGGCCCATGACAGGCCCAAGGCTGGTCACGAAAGGTCAGAGTGGGAAATGGCCAACTTCCTGGGAATCCCAGCCCCTTCTCCAGACTAGTTAGACTGGTCCTTCCAGTTATTAGCAAATAAAGCCACTGAGCCCATAAAAACTGGCAACACGGTGCCTCCTGGCCGCCACCCTTTCTCTCTCAACCCACCTTCCGAGACGGCCCGCACTCTGTCTATGGAGTGTGTACCTCCATTTACTTTAATCTGAGCACCAAACCCCCATGCCTCATAACCTTTCTCTTGCCTTTTGATGTACCTCTCTAAATAAATCTACCTTTATTCAACTGTGGCTCGCTCTTGAATTCTTTCCTGCGTGAAGCCAAGGACCCACACTTGGCGGGGCACGTCCAGGGGCTCAACCAAGGCCTGGGACACAGCCCTCCTCATGCCCCATACCCGTTTTTCCTGCATCAAATTGAGTAGAAGGTACTGAGGTTTTTTACATTATACTCCCTTCCCCATCTCATGCGTTGCCTCTCCCATTATCACTGTGCCCCACCAGAGTTGTACATTACAATCAATGAACCCACAATTACACCTCATTTTCACCCAAACTCCATAGTTTACATTAGGATTCACTCTTGGTGTTGTACATTCTGTGAATTTAGACAAATGTGTAATGATATGTATCCACCATTATAATACCATGCAGAATAGTTTCACCCACCTAAAATACTACGGTGCTCCACCTATTCATCCCTACACTCCCCAACTCCTGGCAACCACTGATATTTTTACTTTCTACATAGTTTTGCCTTTTCCAGAATATCCTATAATTAAGCTTTTTCAGATTGGCTTCTTTCATTTTGTAATTTGCGTTTAGTTTACGCCATGTCTTTTAACAACTTGATAGTTGTACACTGAATAATATTCCATTGTCTGGAAGTACCAACCAGTTTCTTAATCCATATTTATTTACAGTATCTTGGATGCATCCAGGTTTAGGCAATTATGACTAAAGCTGCTATAAACATCCATGTACAGGTTTTTGTGTGGACATACATTTTTAATTCCTTTGGGTAAATAACAAGGAGCATGGTTGATGGATCATATAGTAAGAGTACATTTTGTTTTGTAAGAAACTGCTACGTCTTCCAAAGTGGCTAAACAATTTTACATTCCCACCAGCAATTAATGACAGTTCCTGTTGTTCCATATCCTTGCCAGCATTTGATGTCAACGTTCAGGACTTTGGCCATTCTAATAGGTGTGTGGTGGCAACTCATTATTATTTTAATTTGTATTGTTCTGATGACATAAGATGGGGAGGATCTTTTTATAAGCTTATTTTTTATCTATGTATCTTCTTTGGTGAGGTCTCTCTTAAGGTCTTTGGCTCAAGTTTTATTCATGCTGTTTGCTTCCTTACTGCTGAGTTTTGAGAGTTCTCTGCATATGTTTTAGAACAGTTTCTTATCAGTTGTGTGTTTTGCAAACATTTTCTCCCAGTCTGTAGTTTGTCTTCTTATTCTCGGCATTTTCTTTAGCAGAGAAGACATTTTTAACTTTAGTGAAATCTAACTGATGAATGATTTCTCTCATGGATCACGATTTTGGTACCTAAATTGTCACTGCCATACCCAAGGTCATCTAGGTTTTCTCCTATGTTATCTTCTAGGAGATATATAGTTATTGCATATTGTTAGGTCTGTGATCCATTTTTGAGCTATTTTTTGTGAAGTAGTGTAAAGTCTGTGTTTAGATTCATTTATTTTCTTTTCTTTCTGGGTCCATTGTTGTTTGGGAAGTTAGTAATAGTAGATTCAATTTCTTTAATAGACATAGGCATATTCAAATTGCACATACCTTCTTGTGTGAGTGTTCGTAGATCATGTCTTTTTCAAGGAATTGGTCCATTTTGTCTAGGTTATTGCATTTGGGGGATTAGAGTTGTTCATAGTATTCCTTTGTTATCCTTTTAACATCATGGGATCTGTCATGATGTCCTCTCTTTCATTTTTGATATTAGTAATTTGGGTCCTACCTTTTTTTATTAGTTAGCCTGGCTAGGGGCTTATTGATTTTATTGATCTTTTCACAGAACCAGCTTTTGGTTTTGTTTATTTACTCTATTGATTTATTTTCAACTTCATTGATTTCTAGCTTCATTTTTATTATTTCTTTTCTTCTACCTAGTTTGGATTTAATTTGCTATTCTACTCTTCTTTTTCTAGTTTTCTAAGGTAAAAGCTTAAATTATTGATTCTGTATCTTTCTTTTTTCTGATATATGCATTCTCTGAAATAAATTTCCCACTAAGCACTGCTTTCCCTGCATCTCACACATTTTGAGATGTTGTGTTTCCATTTTTATTTAGTTTAAAGTATTTTTTAAAATTTCTCTTGAAATTTCTTCTTTGACTTATGTATTATTTACAACTATTGTTTAATTTCTTGATATTTACAGATTTTTTCATCTTTTGTTTTGTTACTGATTTCTAGTTTAAGTCCATTGTGGTCTGAGAGCAGATAGTTTATGATTTATTTATTCTTTTAAATTTGTTGACATGCATTACATGGCCCAGAATGTGTTCTATCTTGGTGACTGTTTTCTGTGAGCTTAAGAATAATGTGTATTCTGCAGTTGTTAAGTGATGTATTCTATAGATGTCAATTATGTCCAGTTGATTGATGGTTTCGTTGAGTTCCACTATGTCCTTAATGATGTTCTGTTGGCTGGATCTGATCCATTTCTGATAGAGGAGTGTTGCAGTATCCAAATACAATAGTGAATTTATCTATTCTCCTTGCAGTTCTGTCAGTTTTTCCCTCACGTATTTTGATGCTCTGTTTTTTGGCACATCCTCATTAAGGATCATTACGTCTTCTTGCCGAACTGATCACTTTATCATTAAGTAATAACTTTCTTACCCTTCTTATCCTTGATAACTTTCCTTACTGTGAAGTCTGCTCTGTCTGAAATTAATGTAGCTACTCCTATTCCTTTTGATTTGTGCAGCATGGAATATTTTTCTCCATTTACTTCTAATCTTTGTGTCTTCATATTTAAAATGAGTGTTTAAGGAATGACACAGAATTGTATCCTATTTTTTAAATCCTCTCTAGCAATCTCTTTATTTCAGTTGGTGAATTTACACCATTGACTTTCAAATAAATTATTGCCATAACTGGATTAATATCTACCTATTAGTTCCTTATTTTTATTTGTTGTCTTTATTTTTTGTTTCTATATCAGTCACTCTTTTTCTGCCTTTTTTGTTTTTTTTAATTGAGCATTTTATTTGATTCTATTTTATCTCCTTTCATAGCTTATCAATCATACTGCTTTTATTACTTTTCTCAGTAGTTGCTCTAGATTCTGCAATATACATTTGCTGCTAACCCCCATTTACTTTCAAATAACATGATACAACCTCATCAGTAGTGTGATTACCTTACAACAACAAATTCTTCTCACTCTTTGTTTCACTTATACATAAGGATGCATTATAGATATAATAGATATATACACACGTATGTATATCTGTATGTATATATGTACACATAATTGAATACACTGTTGCTATTACTTTGAATAAACTGTTATCTGTTAAATCAAATAAAACATTTTAAAAAGTCTTCATTTTACCTTCACTTCTTTAATGTTCATCCTTTATTCAAGGAGATCCAAGTTTTTGTTCTATATCTTTTTGCTCTCTCTAAAAAACTCCTTTTAAGGTTTCTTTCAAGGCAAGCACATTGGCAGCAATTCTCTCAATTTTTGTCATCTGAAAAATACTTTATCTTTCACTTTTGAGGGATAATTTTGCAGGTTATAGGATTCACATTTGGTGTTTTGTTCTTTTTTTTCTCTCAACACTTAAAATAATTCACTAAACTCTCTTCCTGCTTGTATGGCTCCTAAGGAGAAATTAAGTAATTCTTATCTTTGCTCCTCTATTGGCAAAGTGGGATTTTCCCCTCTTTGGTTTTTTTCTGTTTTTTTTTTTTTTTTTTTTTATCTTTGATTTTCTATGGTTTGAAAATGGTAATCCCAAGTGCATTTTTTTTTTTTTAATTCATTCTGCTTGGTGCTCTCTGAGCTTCCTGGATCTGTGGTTTGGTGTATAACTTTAATGTGAGATAAATTCTCCTTCATTATTTTTTCAATATTTTCTGTTTTTTCCCTTTTCTCTCCTTCTGCTGTTCCCATTATATGCACATTACACTTTTTTGTAGTTGTCCCTAGTTCTTGAATATGCTGCTTTGTTTTTCTCATCTTTATTTCCTTTTCTTTTTTCTCAGGTTTGATAGTTTCTATTGAGATATCTTCAAACTCAGAAATTCTCTCCTCAGCTATGTCCACTCTATAATAAGCCCAATAAAGGCATTCTTCATTTCTGTTATAGTTTTTTTTTTAATCTCAATTATTTTTTGGTTCTGTCTTTGAATTTCCACCTGTCTGTTTATATTGTCCATTTATTCTTGCACACTGTGTATGTTATCCATTAAAGCCCCTAACAATCAAAATTGATTTCAATTCTCAGTCTGATAATTCCAATATCCCTGACATATCTGAATTTGTTTCTGATGCTTACTCTGTCTTTTCCACCTGTGCCAAATGTGTTTATTGCCTTTTAGTATTCCTGTAATTTGTGTGTGTGTGTGTGTGTGGTAGTATGGAATACTGAGTAAAAGGAGCTGCTATATGTAGGCCCTTAGTAATGTGTTGGTGAGATGTGTGGATGGAGCAGCATTTTATAGTCCTGTGAATTAAGTCTCAGCCGTTTGATAAGCCTGTACTTCTGGACTGTGAACTTCACACATGATTCTCAGTTTTCCTCCATCCCCACACCTTAAGTAGGACAGGATAGCTATTGTGGATTAATGTTCAGTATTTCCCTTCTCTGACTTGTAAGGCTCAAGCTGGTTGGAGTTGGTTATTTCCTTTCCCTCAGGTCAGTTAGGCTCCAATAAAAACCCTAGCAGGTTATACTACAGTGAAAGTGTTTCTCCTGTGGACAGATCTTATTAAGAACAGAACATGCTGCATATGAAAAATAACACCCTTTCCCCTTCCCTTGCTAGAAGCATGAGGGGATTTTTCTCCTATATTCAGCGTGGCATAAACCCAGGAAGGAGAACTCATAAATGTTGGGTGCTGTCCATTGACTGGGTCTCCCTAAAGTTTTTAACTCGCCAAGTGGTCTACACTTAGCCTCTAATAATTCATCAGTTGCAACTGAGTTCTCCATAACCAATACTGGTTCCCGTGGAGGTTGCTTCTCTAATAAGTTGTGATTATCCGTATTCTCTTGTTAGTCACTCCAATTTTAGAGGCAGTGGTTTGCCCTGTGACCTTATTTATCTTACAGACCTAAGAAGCATGTTTGATTTTTCAATTTGTTCTGCTTCTTACTTCTTAGGGCTAAGTGGCATCTTCCGAAGCTACATACTGACTGGAAACCAGAAATATTTCTAATTCTTTGATATTAATTCTAATTTGCCCCAAAAGCCATCTCTGTATCAGGAGTATTACATGAACCTTTTGCTAATATAATTTATAAACTTCTGATAAATAAACTATACTTAAAGATTTTTTAAACTATATTTTAAAGATTTTCCTCTTTTAGAGCTCTTCGTTTCTAGCAAATAGTTAACAAAGTTACTACTCAATTACATATTCAGATTTGGTTTTAAAAGCATAAGTTTCCTACATAGTCAACATCTGATTATTATTTTTGTTTAGGAATCCTTATTTATTGGAACTAGATAGTTCTAAGGTATGCATGTAATGATAAGTTCATTTTTAAATTTTCCCAAGAAAAGAAAGAAAAATAAGAATGAAGAAAAAGAAAGGAAGAAAAAATTCATAGGTAGATGTCTACCAACAAATACAAATTATCAGTCAGAAATGCTAATCATTTTTTTTTTGAGAAATGGAAAAAGGTTAGATATAAGAAACCTATTTTGACACACATGCCACAAAAAAAAGAACTATCACAGCTATTTTAAATGATAAGTTTCTTTTTAAACAATTTCTCTGTTTTAGACAAACACACTCTCCTAAGGGGGTTTCTTCACTTTTTGTTCTAAAGTAACTCTGAAATGAACAGACTTGCTCATGTCAAAATAATAAGGTGCTGATACTAATCAATGTATAGAAAATACTTAATATTTCTATGCACTAGAAAGCATAGTTTATATAAAGGAAACAGAATAGATCAAAATATAAAGGAATCTAAGATTTTTGAATAACGGCTTATTCAGGTTTGCAGGTAGAGAGTGAAATATCACATAAAATAGTCTTAGGAGGAAGTATATAAGCTAATTCATGTCTACTCTTAGTAATAGCCTGGCATTGGTCACACTTGCAGATTAGTGAAATTTTTAGTCTCAAATAGAAAACAATACTTAGAATCATTTTAAAAGAGTTGAATCAATTAAAGCTCATGATTCCATGATAATGTTAAAAAGGGGGCAATGATATAAAATAGGCTAAGTAAAATTCACTAAGTCTAATGGGTAGAAATTGATTGGCGCTCAATTATAAAAAGTAATTATAAGTGCTAATTTCTTTGTAGATGAATATATACTCATAAGCCAAGAGTTAGGGATATACTCTAGGGAAATGGATTGTGATCACCATCTTTCATTTTACAACTTAGTATGCAAACCTTCCATGAAAAGTGTTTTGTAAGGGTTTGTGGCGTTTAGTACAAAGGAAACCAGGATGCAGGAATAATGCCCTTGGGCAACTGAGTACCATCCCTGCTTTTTGCCTCAACTAGCTAACTTCTATAGAGAGTGTTTCAAAACCAGAAGATCTTGATATATATAAATATTATTTTAAATAAAGCACACAGTCTTCAGTATTAAAGTGACATAAGGAAGAATCTGATCTGACATTTTATTAATACCAGCAATCTTATAAGCAAAAGCATGAAAAGGGAACCAAGGGAAAGAGAACAGTTCTACTAAAATACAGTCTAACTGTTTTTACATACAGAGCTGCCACTCTTTCAAATTCTGTATATTTGGCCAGAAAAAAGAAAAGAAAGGAAAAGAAAAAGCCAAATTAAATGAACTGTGTGTGGTCTCTTTCTGATAGCAATATAATCCATATAACACTGAAACTAATATTATTTAATATTATGAAAACTATTCCATAATTATTTATATTGTTCTAAAATAAGGCATAAGTTTAGCGAAAATTCTCAAAAATAAAGAATTGAAGCAATTGTAAAGTATCAACTGGATATTCTTTTCCAAAGGTATCACAAGTGAATTTTCTTTAAGTATTTGGTTATGCTAGTGGTTGCACTTGTTGTGTTGTTAATTTTAATTTTTTCCTACAATCTGTGAATATTCTGCCCATTAATTACTAGACTAAGCTATATTTTTACATCCTGGGGCTTTAGGATTGTGCTGAAGGGCACTTGAGGCATTCTTCAGTGAGCAGCATGACTTTCCAGTGGAAGTGTTTGATGGATGGTACACAATCTTTCTCTGTACATTTTCTGATTCTTCCTCAATGCACCATAGTTGCTATTTGTTTGTCTATCTATGTTATGGGATTGATGTCTGCTATTTAAAAAAAAAACTGTTTAAAGATATGTTTTATGAGCTATGATTGCAAAAGTATTGGACAACATATGAGTTATACCATCTCGGTATGAATGACTTCCATCTTGTTCCGTCAAAGTGATAGTATTTGCAGACTAAACAAAATATCATTATCCACCAGGTCAGCACTTATAATTTGACCCCACACAGAATTATAATTGAACCACCTGGTGTCTAAGGATTTCTGGAGGAGATACACTCTTGCTCTGAAAGGATGAGAAATTACCAAACTGCATCCACATTAGACTTCCTCATTCCATTCATCACAGATATCTAAATTGATTTTTTTAAATATTTAGTTTCAATGCTTGTACTTTCTTGTTTGACATCCATAAATGGCTTCCCATGTTTTCTTGTTGTTGTTTTTTGATAACTTCAACAATACTACTATGGGTTGCAGATGCCCAACTAGCCACTCTAACTTTCTCTGAGTCCCTGAAATCAACAGAGCTCTTTAAATTACACTAGCAACTTCAAATATTTTTGGTTGTTGTTTTCTTTTTTCTTTTTTTTTCTGTTTGAAGTGTTCTAAAATACTTTACCTTGCCAAATCCTGCTCATTCTCTCAATCTATACATTGATATCATTTTTTTTTAAATTCAGAAAAAATTGGCTTACCCCACAAAAGAGGTTGTGCATTACAACAGAATGCTATGTTTCTTTAGTGTGTCATATGTCATGATATTAATTATCTGTTTAATATCAATTTTATCTAACAGTGTCTGAGATACTGATGGGCCAAAGAACAGGGAACATACCGGAACTCCATATTTATGTCTCCACTTTTTACTTCAATGATTACATAATATTTTCCAAAGACATTCAATAATCCAGGGATTCGAGGTTTGTTGACTATCAGTAATTCCAGAGGTATGAAGACTTATAAAAAATATCTGTTAGCAAATATCCTCATTGTATTTGCAAGAAATCTGTCTTTGGTATATTTATAAGGAGACCTCTTTCAGTTGGAGATTCTACCAGGTCACCATCCTTCTTCTGGGTTTTATACCCTTCGTAAAGACAGAGAATAGATTAGAAGACTGCTGATAAATATTTTCTACCCATAAACATTGTGTCTATATCTTAAGATTTACTAATCCATCTTCCTTAGAACCAACCACATTTGACAGGTAACATGTCCAGCTAAAAATTACTGATGAAGAAAATTTGTTAAAGACATTAGAATTCACATATTAATTTGCATTTTAACCAAATGTTCACAAATGCCAATTTCTTACATTCTGCTTTGTCTTGACCAAACTTTAGTTAGCTTTTATTCTTCCCATATCCCCTGAACTTTGACTTGCTTCCAAACCTGAGCAAACACTAAAATGAAGAATAGTGCATACACACACACACACACACACACACACACACACCACACACAATTAAATACTACTCAGCCATAAAAAAGAATGAAATCTTGCTATTTGTAACAACATGGATGTACTTAGTGGGTGTCATGGTGAGTGAAGTAAGTCAGACAAAGACAAATACTGTATGATTTTGCTTCTAATGGAATCTAAAAAACAAAACAAATGCACAAACATAACAAAAACAGAGTTATTGATACAGACAACAGACATGTGGCTGCCAGAGGAGAAGGGGGTGGTGAGATGAGAGAAATAGGTCAGGTAGATTAAGAGGTGCAAAAATTCCATTACAGAATAAATGAGTCACAGGTACAGAATGTACAACAAGGTAAAAGTAGTCAATAATAATGTAATATCTTTGTATGGTGACTAGACTTATCATGGTGATTGTTTTGAAATGTATAGAAATACCCAAATCGCTCTGTTGTGCACCAGGAACTAACATAGTGTGATAGGTCAATTACACTTCAAAAATAAACACCTGTAGAATAAGAAATCAGATTTGTAGTTACCAGAAGTGGGTGTTGCAGGGAGGGGGAATTAGACGAAAGTATTCCAAAGATCCAAATCCCAGTTACAAGATAAATAAGTACTAGGAATGCAATGTACAACATGATAAGTATAATTAACACTGCTGTATGTTACATATGAAAGTTGTTAAGAGAGTAAATTTTAAGAGTTCTTATCACAAAGAAAATATTCTTTGTTTTATTTTACATCTATGTGAGATAGTGGATGTTCACTAAACTTATTGCGATCAGTATTTATGAATTATATAAATCAAATCATTATGCTGTACATTTTAAACTTTTTTAAAGTTTATTTTTTATTGAAATTTTTAAAAATTTTATTTTTATTGAAGTGTAAACTTTTACATTACTATATGTGAACTGTATCTCAATTAACCTCTGAGGAAAATTTAAAAATAAATAAATGAATAAGTAAATAAAGGCAAAATGAGTAGCATTTAAGGAAATAAGAGAATTGTTTTACAATTTGTAACTGAAAGAGTGCTTTTTTTCAAAAATGACATAAAACAATTAGTAACATGTATTTTATTAGGCAAAATACTAACCTTGTCACCTACAGTGCTGTATTATCTTTCTAAGTCTCATAAAATATATGGAGGTATATTTGAGAGAAACTGTTTATATTTGTATATTCTGTGATCAACAAAGAAAGATCTCAGTGTAACTAAGATGAAACTGCAATCAGCTGAATTACTTGATAATGGAGTAATTCTAATAAGTCAAGTTTTAGGAATGCTAGTCTTACAAATTTCAAGATTAGAGGTTAATTGAGCACATTCTGGTTTAGGAGTGAGCTATATTATTGTGGTTCTCAGGCAAAAGTTTCAGTGGAAATTGATCATATTTCAATTCTGTTTTTTCTTGTCACTGAATCTATCTCTGTCAGCATATTTCTATAACAAAAATATAAAATATTAATTGTTCAGTTTCAGCTCCTCTAGTAAAAGACACTTGATTCTATATTTCTTCTTAAAAGAGTCAGTCATGAAATACTTTAAGTAAAAAGTTACATGGCCATGTTGAATGTTAAAAAGCAAAAGCAAAGCCAAATTAAAAAAAATGTATTTATATGAAAAAGATGTAAGGTTGTCAAAAATTATTTGAAGAAAGTGACTATTTAAAGAACCAGCTTTTGGTGATGATACTGCCACATTTCTCAAACTACTCTATTAGGAACAATGGTGGTAATCTTCTAGTTTTGGTTTCCTGACCCATTTAATGCCATCAAATACAGATTTCCAGTGAGCTCTGATATATTATTAGCATCACTTAATAAAGAATAACTCTCTCTTGCAGATCCTTTCCTAGTAGAAACCATTTCACAAAGATTTTGGCCTGGTTGCACTGACTATCTGGTAGCTTAAAAAAAGAGTTCTCATTGCCTTTCTTCGGCTGTCCTCATATTAAAGCCAGATTACTCTCTAGAAAGATGAATCGCTAGGGCTTGAAGACCACTGTAATTCTCTGCCTCCTACAGATTACTACTTTCCTTTCCCTGATGGCTCCCGCCGTGATACCAAATTTGTGAGAGAAGTGAAAAAGATATAGAACTAAAAATAGACATGCTTTTATTCTTTCCAGATAAGAATCATTCTTATGAGTAAACTATATTAATCAAATTAAGATGTAAATGATATCTTTTTCATAAATGATTTTATATTTAAAATTTAAGCCCAATATGCAAAACTATATAATTTCAATGAGCATTAATAAAATGCATTAATCTTTTGTTGCCCAACAGCAACCTCCTGGGGACTCTGTAAAGATTAAATGAGAAAGTATAAAATATATTCAAGATACTGAGCTCAAAAGTGGTGATGGTGTAGTTAGAATTACAATATTAAAATACGTTTGCTCTTCCCTAAAAGAAAATAGAATGTTTATCAGCTTCTCCACTTTAAATTTTGAAACTTCAGATCTGTTTTCATGCCTTTTCACACAAAATAAATTATAAAAACTATTTGCATATAGTACCCATTTGCTGCTTGGCTTATAGGTGAATAATAACAAACATGGTAAAGACATTTTTCAGAAGTTTAAGTATTAATTTTAATTAAATTAGATTTTAGATTAATTTTTCATAACCAAATAAATGGAAAATAATTTTTATATACAGAGCCATCATTTTCAAGACTATCCATTTTTTTCTTGATTTGCCATTCATTTAACCCGTGGTTTCTAAAAGGCTTTTTTTTTTTAAAATTGAAGTATAGTTGATTTACAATATTATAATATTTTTAGGTATACAATATAGTGATTCAATATTTTTACAGATTACACTCCATTTAAGCTTACTGCAAAACAATGGCTATATTTATCTGCACTGTACAATATACCCTTGCTGCTCATCTATTTTATATATAACTCAATACCTATTTTGTGTTAAATCTATAATTGATCTAAATATCTATAATCTAACATTCTCTCCAGACTAAAGATTATTTTATGTATAAATTCTTACCCATGTGTGGTATTTTAATTACAAAATGCAATATTCATACTCCGCTAAATATTAAGGTTGCTTAATAATTACTATACCTGTATCTTTCATATTAAAAGCATAATAGTCAGTAGGAATCTACGTCAGTACAACTTTACATTATTCAGTACAACTTCATATTATAAAACAGAGCATAGAATTATGCTTATGAGAGACTTGGAAACCAAAACTAAGTGAGACTTAGATCTTCATTTATACCCCAATCTAATATGACATTTGGTTTACATTCAAGATTTGCTTTGAAGGGAAGCCTAAGGCAATTGTACTGTAACTCTAATGAATTTATTTTGCAGTTATCTTAGTCTAATTCATCATGCAGATTCCATATGGTGTATTACTGGTGTAACTGGATTACTTGTAACAAAATCTATAATAATAATATCAATGATCAAATAGTATCAATCATATTTGGTGATTGAACATAAACCTCTACAAGATAGTTTTCCTATGGAAGCTACTTGGCCAGAGGAGTAACTAGACTTAGATAACAATAAATTAATTGTTACAGGTTGAAGAATTAGAAAAAGTCTGTTGTTCATACACTCATGCTTCTGGATGGAAAAAACATACTAAACTGATTGTGCAAATTTTTGTAAAATTAAAATAATCATTATCCATGGACCTTTTACCTAAGGGCATAGGACGTTATAAAAATTACACCACAATAATGGCTCATTATCCACAGGAGCAACTTAAATTTGGGTTTGTTTCCAATGACCACAGAGTACAATCTGTGTAGCTTATTTTATATATATATATTTAATAATATCTCATCAGAGCCAAGGGAATGTGGATAGATCAATGCAAATACATCAATAAATCTGCAAATAACTGCTTCAATATCCATAAGCAAAAAGAATCACTTTCTTCAGGAAAACAACAACAAAAAAGCCAGCATTTTGTTTGGAAAGCCAGCATTTCCTTCGGCTTTTCATTTTGCTTGCATCTGGAGGAGCATACTAAACAGCCCATATTAGGTCAATGCATGCTTTTTCCTATCTTTGCTCCCTAACATGTAGTCTAACTACCTGCTGAGTTTGTTTTATCCATTTTTCTAAAGCTAGGTTACACGTGCAGGCCATTTGCCATTCCTTCCCTCCCCCCTGAAATAATTTTCTTTCTTAGTGGCCAATGTTGGGCAATAAACGTTTTTTCCTTCAGTAAATGTCTCTTTTTAAAAAGTAAACTCAGCTTGACTTTGGACAAATGTCAATGTTGGTGATCCGAAGAGTTGTAGTCTGAGTGATAGAAATGTGTAGATTGATGCAAACACAGAACAGAATACATAGAGCAGGGAACTAAAGCAGGAAAAAAAATGGTGTGAATGGCAGAAAATAAAAATGGGGAAAAAAAAAAGTCAGATATGTTGGGGCAAAAAGAAGAAGAAAATAAGTGAAAAAGAAAGGAAGTAAGTCCTAAAGAAACCTTTTGTTTTTGTTCACATTTAACATCTCTAAAATCAAAGTGTGTTGTTCTTAATATCTATCTTAAAGTTGTTGGTGGTCAGACAGCAGTCATGGAATTTCCGCTGCCTGTTCGTCATGCACTTGATTGTTTGTCCTGCTGGCATAACAGTAAAATTGTACCTCCTTTTTATGAAAGTCAACAGATCATTAAAGAAACAATTTGGGGAAAGAATATGAATCTTAGCTATTGTCTAAAAATCTTTTATTAAACCTTCCAGTAAGATCAAGTAAGCAATAGCATCAAAATATGCAAAAGGGGTGTCAGGGTCTTGGAAAATATCTCAAGAGAAAAGCACTATTAGAGGAAACACTGCATCATCAGTGCTGCATAGCAAATTATACCCTGTGCATAAACATATAAATCAACGTCTCTAAGTCAAAAAGTGATCTGAATGAGTCAGGTTTAATGTGCCAAAGTATTAAGAATGTCTTAACAAATACATCTTGTTTATATTATCCTTTTTGTATCTGTAAGATTAATAATATCAAAATCTCTGTATAAATCTGAGTTCTTTCAATGAATTTAAATTTCAAAATTGTAAGAAATAACAGGTTGACAGTATTTTTTCCTTTTGTACTGGTTCCTGAAATAGGGCAGGTATTATCCATGATATCTTAGATTTGATGAAAAAAGAGGTGTTTAATGTACTAGATGAATAATGTGGAAGACCTGTGATGATTGTTGAAATAAACGAGGGGATCTGAAGAAATGAAAAGTCAGTCTTTATTAGCTGAAGTGAAGTGAAGAAGACAACCTCCACAGAAACTTCTTCAAAGTGCTTAAGCAGAGAAAAGATTTTACAGTGTTTTGGGGAAACAGGTATTCTGAAGATATGTAGCAAAAAATCTGAGAATAAAAGCAACAAAAAACACACAAAATTGCAAGTTCTCGAACATACACGTTTATATGAAAATAGGAGCTCTCTTGACACAAAGGAAAAAAAAGGAAAAGTTGGGTAAGGACCTTTGTAGTTCCCTTGAGAATTGTATTAGCAACATGCATTTTTCAGAAACTTAAGCCTAAGTGAAATTTTCCAGCTGAGGTGAATGAAGCTTGGGGGAAAATGTTAGGTGAAGAGAAATATTTACGATAGTTCTGAAAAATACAATCTTTCAGAGTAGACACTAACCCACATGATAGAAGATGTGGTGCATATTTTATTTTTACTTATCACTGTATACTTAGTGCCTAGGAGACTATCTGAAATATAGTATAAATTCAATAAATTTATATTTTTTTAGTTGGGAGGAAATTTAAGTTTAATACTTAAAATTTCAATTACGTTTTTGTTATACTAATAAAATCTTCTGAAGAGTCAACATAAGTTCTCTCTTTGTTAGAAAACTTTGACCTTAGATTCTTTAAAAAAAATTCTTTTTCCTGTGGTAAAAACACTTAACATGAGATCTAACTTACAAATTTTAAAATGTACAATACAATATTACTAACTATAGGCACAATGTAATACAGAAGATCTTTAGAACTTGTTTGTCTTGCGCAGCTAAAACTTTATGCCAGTTGGTTAGTAATTCCTCATCCTCCCTTCTCAAGAACCCCTGGCACCCACCATCCTACTCCCTGATTCTGTGAGTGTGGTTATTTTAGGTACTTCATTTAAGTGGAATCATGTAATATTTATCCTTCTGTGACTGGCTTATGTCACTTAGCCTAAAACCTCAAGGTTTGTCCAAGTTGTCACATGTTGCAGAATTTCCTTCTTGTTTCTTTTTTTTTTAAAGCTGAATAATATTCCATTGTATATGTACTTCATATTTTCTTTATTCATTATCAGTCAAAGTTATGGTTATTTGACATCTTGGCTATGGAGAATAGTGCTTCCATGAACATGACAGTGCTAATATCTCTTCAAAATTCTGATTTCAATTATTTTGGATGAATAGAAGTGGGATTGCTGGGTCACACAGCAGTATTATTATTATTTTTTGAGGAAACTCTATACTGTTTTCTATAGTGGCTATACTATTTTACATTCCCACCAACAAAGGTTCCAATTTCTCCACATCTTTGCCTACACTTATCTCCTTTTTTAAAAATAGTATGTGTGAGGTAATATCACATTATGATTCTGATTGCATTTCTCACATGATTATTAAGGTTGAATATGCCAGGTCCCCTTAGCATCCTACAACAGGCAGGATAAAAGCCAATTTGGGGGCAGCTCCCAGAAAAGCTGGGGCACTGGATGTATGATGCAACTCTTTCTCTCCCCAGAGAGAAGCTGGGAGCTTGCGTTTATTCATCCTTTGCTTGTGCTGAGTTGGGGGAGTGGTTATGATAAGTTTTACCCCAAGGCACTGTCTCTATTCTTACGAGTTCCCAGATGTCTAGTTTATGCTGAGTCCTGTCAACATCTGTGAGACAGGCAAGATAGAATTCAGTCCTTTGAGCAGCCCCTGGAAAAGTCGGGGTGTTGGAAGTGTCGAGGCTTAGGACGGACCACCCCGAAACATGCCACGGTGGCATACTGAGTGTTCTGAATTGAAATTGCTTGAGAGGCAGCCAGTGCAAGAAGGAAACTGACTCTCCTTTGTTTCCCTGCAAGCAGGAAATAAATCTCTCATATGAAAAGTGCACTCCCTACATCTGGAAGTAGGACCCCCTTATCACCAGAGATTGGCAACTCAGAGCCAAGAAGCCTGCATAAACAAACTCTGTTACTTCTTTAATATAATACCCTGAGCCCAAACTCTGCTTACAAAAGAATCTTTACTGATTAAGCATCCAAAGCCTAAGTTGTTTGTCTTAACAATTGCTGATAAATTTATTGTTTCTTTCTCTAAAAAGTATAAAAGCTGCCTGCTTTAGCCACTTCTTAGTTCCTATTTCTATGAGCCCTCCAATGCACATCAAGTACAATCTGTTTCTTTTTCTCCTGTTAATCTGGCTTGTGTCAATTTTATCATTAGTCCAACCACAAGAACTCAAGAAGGGTAGGGGGAAAATTTCCTTTTCCCCAACAGAAACACAGACCAACTTGTTTCCCTCCCCAGAGTGGAAAGTAGAACTTTTGTGTTCCAGAGACATCTCCAGCTTTACTAGATAGCGCCAAATTGCCCTACAAATTGACCATGCCAATTGACTCTCACTCTAGTAGTCCATGATTCTTCTCTCCTCTTCAGTCTGTTTTCAGCTCTATTCTGTTCCTCAGTCACTGTGCCTGCTCTTCCATCTGGCCACACTATTTTAACTTTCATGTTACCAGATTGGCCCTAGTGGTCAGTCAGACTGCAGGGCCAGTCCTCTCCTGTTTTCCATCTTCATTATCGTTTTGCCTATTCTTGACACCTTTTCTTCTGTACACATTTTGTGATTAGCTTATGCAGTTCCAAAAAAGAAACAAAACACAACAAAAATACATACGCACAAAAACACCCAAAATACTGTTGGGTTCAGAATTGTATTAAATTTCACTTCTATGAGGCATCTAAAATAGTCATTCGCAGAAGTGGGGAGTAGAATGGTGGTTTCCAGGGGATGGGGAGGAAAATATGGATACTTGTTCAACAGGTATAAAGTTTCAGTTATGCTAGAAAAATAAATTCTAGAGATCTGCCGTGCAACGTAATGCCTTAGTTAACAGCATCGTACACTTAAACATTTGTTAAGAGGGCAAGGCTTCTTAGCACATTAAAATAGGAATTTTAAAAATTCCTTTATATATATATATATATCACATATATAAAAAACTTGTTTATATATGACATTGTGTGTGTGTGTGTGTGTGTACATATATATATATATATTTTTTTTTTGGAATAACTTGGAAAACTTCCTAAGTCATCTGGCACACCTGTATTCAAGAATTTGTTTTGATAGGATTAAGCTGCATTTTCTCCTTAATGTCTTGTATATCTAATATGAGTATCTTTGATCTTTCTCGTCTCTTTACTGGCATTTATTTCTTTGTTCTCTTTCTGTGGATTTTTGTAAAAAAATGCATTCACCTTCATTTTCATTTAATTTTTGACTATGCCTTAAACTGCATCTTTGTTGTCATATTCCCGATATCTCTTTGTGGTTTTCTTTTTATCTAAATATTCTATTTCATTCAGCTTTTAATCTTTTAAACTTACTCTACCAACACTGTCTCTTTTAATCTTCTTTTCGTGTCCCTTTTTGTTGTGGCTCTTGATCTTTTGGCTGAGTTTCCCACTTTATCAAAAATGACCCACCATCTGCTTTGTTTTATGATTAAGAATCTTAGGGAAAAATCACTTAATGATAACTAGAAAAAGTTGTCAATGGTATAAAACTTTTTAGTGACATGTTAATTCATCAGTTTAATGTCAGATTCAATTAATTTTAAGGTATTCTCCTGTATTGCTTGAAATATTTCACACGAATAACAAACCTGTATCATCCATGCACTGCCTTTCATGGAAAACATAAGAATTCCCCCACAGTGCAAAACAGATGGAGGGCAACCCAGTTAATAGTGGTCTGTAGTGCGAAAAGAACAGAGAAGGAATTATTCTCCTTGTTCACATAAAAATATGTATTTCTTCTATAGTCTTGTGCATATGTATTTAACACTGTCAATAGCTCCAATAACAATATTTTCTAAAAAATTATAAATGTATGTAACAATATTGCTAAATTACAGTAATTGAATGTAATCTTTTGAGATATATAAGCCTCAAACATTGCTAGAAGCAAAGAGAGCTAAACCACAAAATGCTAAAAATAAACATTGCAAAAATGTGTATCTGTAGGTTAACCCTTTTTGGCATTAAGTGCTTTGAAAACTCAGGAACAAAAACTAGAATATTAAACAAGCAGGCATAATTTTTTTCCTATAAATTACACATACAACTTTAATGTGTGTATGTAGATATATATAATTATGCATATATTGGAGTTACTTTTTTGTTAACCACTGTGTGAGATATTAGCATACAGTAGCATAATAAATGATTTTTTAATTTATTTTTTGTTTTTGGTATTGCTTTCAAACTTAAAACTTATTCACATCTTAGCTGAAAATCTCTTATGAGTAAAAGTCTGCGCTGTGTTTTGACATCTAAAGTGAATAGGCATGGTGATTTTTTTCCCCTATGGTGTGGGTAATCGAAAGGGGAAGACAGGCATAGAATTGTAACACAAATTGTGAATAGTGCTATTTAGAACAAAGAGAAATAAAATGTTCTGGAAAAATAGGCTAGGGGAGAATGAATTTATATTGATATTGCTACTCATTTACTGAAGACTGAACAATTATTCAGATATAATTTATGATGATTTATTAAAAAAAGTTATAAAAGAAATGACCTTTTCTTCAGAGAGTCTATTATGGGCTGATTTATGTTTCCCCTAAATTCTACGTTGAAGCCCTAACCCTTGGCTCCTCAGAATATGACTGTATTTGGAGGTCCTTTAAAGAGGTAACTGCATTAAAATGGTTTTGTTATTGTGAGTCCTAATCCTGTATGACTGGTGACTGGTGTGCTTCTAAGAGGAGGAGAGTCGGATACAGAGAGATACCAGATACCTGCACACACACACAGACGACTGTGTGAGGACACACTGAGAAGGTAGCCGTCTCTGCAAACCAAGGAGAAGAGGCCTCAGGAGAAATCAGACCTGCTAACACCCAAATGTCAGACTTCTAGCCTCCAGAACTGTGGGAAAATAGGTTTCTGTTGTTTAGGCTACCCAGTGTGTAAAATTTTGTTTTGGCTGCCCTAGCAAATTAACATAAGGTCTTAAATAATCTTTTAAAAAGTAATTCAGCTTTTCATCTAATGTTTTAACCTTTGCTTTTATGTGTTTTTATTTATGCATTCTTGATAGAGAGTTGTTGGTGAGCACAATAAAATATTTTAATATTAAATAATTTTATCATTTTTAACAAATAACTGCCATCATCATAACCAAGTTTTTCCCCTCAAATACAAGTTCAAGCTCCTTTTTTTGAGGGAGAGATTTCTAGTAAAATTATATTATTCTGAGATGCATCACAAGGTATATTTTGGTTTAAAATTTTTCTTGTGTTAAGAGTTCTGAATATTATAAAGATTTCGTTTCAAGTTAAACAGAAACTACTTACATTGTTCTAACTTTGGCTCAATGTTTCTTTGGTTCAATCAATGCCTAAGGCAAGAACCAGATTTCTTCCTTGTGCTTTTTAAGCTTCTGCTTAGAGGTGAATACTGGTAATATTCTTGAGCGTGGATACTCCAAGATATTTATTCATATAACATCGACAGAACCTAGCACGGAACTTTGTGTGCTAGATATGCACACTGAATTAAATCTGAATGAGTACCTGCAGTGCGTATGTGTGTGGTAGAGTGTTTATGTGTTTATATGTGCGTATCATCTGTGCTATACTGCCATTTTTTTTTTTTTTACTTTAGTTAAAGAATTTGTTACCAAAGGACTCAAGCATAAATTGGTAGATTAACCTACATTTCACTAATTGTCTCACTAAGATGTGCAAGCATGGCTGAAAGACATTTGGTGGGACTGTTGTCTTGGTGGGAATGTCTGATTAACAGTCAGTCGTTAGAAGTACAGGTAGTCACCTGAACTTAAATTGGCATCCTGAGTTGGAGGGGTTTGTTAGAAACTTGAATTTGTAGCCAGTCTGTCAGAAGCACAGGTAGAAACCTGGGCTTATGACTGGAATCTGAAGTGGAGGGGTCTTTAGGGATTGATCCTGTGGAATAGGATGCTATCTCTGAGTAGATAGTGTCAGAATTGAGTTCTTTT
The DNA here is from genome assembly GCF_009834535.1 of Camelus ferus. Lineage (NCBI taxonomy): Eukaryota > Metazoa > Chordata > Mammalia > Artiodactyla > Camelidae > Camelus > Camelus ferus. The sequence goes on from NC_045703.1 coordinate 6,583,821, forward strand.
TATGGCTGAGTATTATTCCGCTTCTTCTTTATCCATTCATCTATGGGTGGGCACTTAGGTTGCTTCCGTATCTTGGCTATTGTAAATAATGCTCCAGTGAACATAAGGGTGCAAAAATATTCTCTAATTAATGTTTGTGTTTTCTTTGGAAAAATACCAGAAGTGGAATTGCTGGATCATTTAGTAGTTCTATTTTTAATTTTTTTTTTTGAGAAATCTCCTTATTGTTTTCCATAATGGCTGAATCAACTGACATTCCAACAAACAGTGCAGAAAGTGCTAAAACAAACAACAGCAACCAAAAAAACCCACTACTATGATAGGAATACATCAAAGGGGCATAGGAGCCAACTGAAAGAGCTCTTAATGGTCAAAGTCTGAAAAATTTAAGCAAAAAAGAAAAATTTGTATTGGATTATAGCTTAGCACAGTTGACCCTTGAACAGTGAGGGGATTTGGGGTGCCAACCTACTCCTACCCTATGCAGTCAAAAATGTGCATAAAACACTACAGATGGTTTTTATGGGTTTCCCTATCAACTAATTCAACAAACCTTGGATTGTGTAGTGCCATAATATGCATTTATTGAAAAAAAATCCACATATAAGTGGACCCCTGCAGTTCAAACCTGTGTTGTTCAAAGGTCAACTGTAATTTACTCTCCACATTCAAGGAAGTTAATCATAATGCCCCATTCAAGCACGGACTGCACATGGTGAATTCCTTCCAAAGAGAAGAGTACAGAAAGGAAGGGAAGAGAGTAACATCACAGTGGAAAAATCTGAGAAACACTACCTCAGCCAGGTGATCAAGAGTATCATCAATAGTGATGAGTTTTTTTGACTGTATGTATCTTTTATACAATGTTCCATAGTAGAGGTTAGATGTAATAACTGGTGAAAATAGTTGTGAGGTAAATGGGAATTTTCTGTACTATTTTCATATTTTTTCTTAAATCTAAAACAAAAAAGGTTATTAAATAATAATGAGTATAGATTTAATACCTAAATGTTTACCTCTCTATATTCTGTTTCCTGAAAAGTCTGTAATTTTGTTTCCTGAAAATTGAGAGATTATATTAGACTTATTTCTGGCATTATTTCTGCTCCTATGTAGTCCATACCAAGTTGCTCAACTTCCTCTCTTTTTTTTTAGAAACCTCTTTGCCTTATAAAATCCAAACTATGAATCAACTTCTCAATTCTCCTTCTCTTTTCTATACCTTGAAAGCTAACCTCTACAAGGAAAACAAATCACAGCATCAAGGTGTTAAGTAACACATTATTATCCCCAAAGTATTGGGCCCCAAATGACTTTCGACACTTAAGCATGAAGTTTTATGGGAGATGTCTCATCCCTCTATATCTTTTCATACCTTCATGCTATTTCATAGCCTCTAAGGGTGAAGAGTGCCCCTTTCTCACAGCCATTGTCTCCATGCCTGCACATGCTTTCTTTTTCTAGTTTCATCAGATAATTAGCTCACCAAAATCTCTTTGATCATCTATGTAATAAACTCTACTCTCTCTATTCACAATTCCCCAACACACAAACATCATCAGTAGATATTTATAAAATAAAACCAACCCAAACAACAATAGCAATGAGAGGCACATATGCTCTCAATTTCTTCATTTTCTTTTTCATTGCTTCTCTTACTGCATTTTGCTTTTATAAAGAAAAATTCACTGAAAATGTTTTTTTTTTTATCATGGGTCTCTGAAGTTCTAAGGTCAGTGACTAATGAATTCCTTATTTTAACTGATCTGAAACTTATGATGCTGTGTATAGTCTCTACTTTAAACTCTTTCCCATCTTATTTATTTGACATCGTTTATTAATTCACATTTAAGATAACTGTTATGATGGAAAAAATAGCAGGCTAGGTAATAGAAAGTGATTAAGTGGTGAGAATTTTAGAAAAGATGTTCAGAAAGCAATTCTCTCAGAAGTAAATGTAGCAAATATTAAGCTATCCAAAGACATGAGGATATATGAGAGGGATATTCAGGGCATAGGGTATAGAAAGTGCCAAGGTACTGAAGCAGGAACAAACTTGGAGTAACTCAGTAATGAACAACAAGAAGGCCAACGCTGTCAGAGTTAGTGAGCTAGAAAGTCAGGCACAAGATAGTGGGAGAAGAGATCAGAGAGACAGAAAGGGATCAGATGATTGGCAGGGCCTCTCATTGCAGGCACATAATAATTTATTGTATTCTGAATGTGATAGGGAGGAGTTATATAATAGAATTCTTATAAAACACAATCTTAGCTATGTACAAATTGACTGCAGTGAAAGGAAAGTAGACATAGGCAGATTTGTTTAGAGGGCAATGCAGTAGCCTAGGTGAAAGATGATGGTAGCTGTGGTGGAGGGACTGAGACATTCTGACTTTATTAATTTAAGAGACTCTTATATTAAAGCTATTTTAATTGTTAATCATTAAGTCTTTGAAGATTCAATAAATTTCTATATTAAACAAACTATACTACTATAGATACAAGTGAAAGGATGACAGAATTACAAATAGAACTAATTTAAATATTATATTTTTAAGAATATAAAATATTTTTATAAAATTAAGCAATTGCATAAAATATCCAAAAGAAATCCTATTTCCAAAATATAAGCTAACAAAATGTCCAAAAGTAGACATACAATATTCTGATGTAGTTGATATATTTTCTTATAGTGACCATTTCAGTAGTGTTTATAATTGACAGTAAAAAATAGTATCTTTGTATAAAAATATTTGAAGCATGATATGAAATCACCCATTATCTGTCAAATGCAAGAAATCTGTCTGTTAATATAGCCTATAAACTTGAAATCCATAGTTCCTCCTCATATTTAGGTCAAATACACTGCTAAAATTATTAAGAAAATATCTCAAATAATAAGATCATTCAGAAATAAAGCCAATAGAAAAAGAACATTTTAACATTCACAGCTTAGTATGAAATAAAGATTAAAGAACATTTTTAGTTTCAAAAGCCTGTGCACTTGTAAAATCTTACCACCTAAATGTCTTTTTTTCTGTTAATGTGAAATGGGTTCATATTTTCTTGATGACTTTTAACATTTCTTTTTCTCTTAGGCTTTTTTCTTATTATGAAAATAACAACAAAGTTAAGAAATTTCAAAGTAAATGTGAAAACATAAACTTTTTCTGAATTTATTTTTTTCTTCTACAAATTACTGCCCTAATGGGAAACTTCATATGACTTTTAAATTAAGCTTTTAGAATTACATGATTTCTCCCAAATCAAGGAAGATTTCCATTACCCGTCATTATTTGAGAAATATGAACCAGGATATCTTATTACATTTTAGCTTTATATTACATACTAGCACTGCAGGAATGTACCTGGTATTGATTTGAAATTTGAGGATTAGGGATGATGTGGGGACTAGAGCATTATTGTAGGTTGCATTTTTTGAGACAAGTTGGTAAAACCATATTAAGTCCTCAGCTTTCCTACTGTTCAAGGGAAAAAAAATGTATTTCTTCTACCTCCTTTTTAATATATATTGATGTATACATACATACATACATATTTCTTTTTTAACTGGAAATATGGTAGCTACGCTAGAGAAGAAAATGTAGCTACCTTTACCATGTGTTCCTCTTGTTACATCCTGCTTCACACTTTTTGACTCCTCCACCAAACAGTAAATTCTGAACTGAGGCCTCCTTGTTCCGCTGAACACCTGGTACTTGCTAGGTTGTGAGTAATTTTGAAAGATATTTACTTTCAGTCTTTTAGAATTTAATTCAGTGTAAACCATTAAAGCCAATAAATCCCATACTGGAAATCAACTCTAAAAACATTTTATTGTATAAGGAGGAAAAAATCTCTAAAGTCGAAGACTTTCTTGTAAGTGTCTTAGACATTTCTTAGATTCAGTTTATGATTAAATATTCTGATGTGCTAGCACCTTGGTTTTACTTTATTCACACCTATTTGAAACATAAATATTCATTAACATGAATTTTAAAAAGTATAGTCAAAAAAAATTTTTTTTTTTGGTTTGGGTTACAGTATTTTCAGCTTCAGGTCATGGCGTAGATACATTGTTCAAATTGAGTTCACTGAACTGTAAAGTGTGGGTGTATATTTGAGAGCTGTTAGAAAAGGCTTTATGCATAAATGCCTGTAGGAGCAATCTGTTCATGTTCAAAATATCATCCCTGTTACTTGCCCTGTGGTTCTAGGTATGAAGCATATGGACTCCATTTCTATGTATATCTAAGGCTGTAACTTAAATCAAAATAAAAAAGTTCTTCTTCCTCTTGTTTATGACTATAACAGTAAAAACAAAAATGTGTCATTTTCTTTTTAAATTTTATTTTAGTTTTTAAACACAATGTTCATTTAATGCTTCACTTCACCTATTATAATCCAAAAGGATCATTATTAGTTCAAGTTTAAATAAAGGTCTTCATGTGGTGCAATATTTGAAATTCTTATTAAACTGAAATTTAAAAATGATAGTTTGGTAATTTTTATATAATTAGACTATTTGAGTAATTTCAAATGGTATTTATTTGATGAAAGTTTTATATATTTTCAAGTATTTTCAAGATTTGTATCTTATGCCTTCAAATATTCTCTAGTATTTAACAACGGAAAAACAGTAGTTGAAAACACTAAATATTCAACATTTACATCTTTTTTGCAAAATACATTCATCTCAAATTAACCAAATTGTGAACACTGACTTCTGGTAATTTAATCATGTGAGAAATTCCAAAAATGTTTTTCAAATTCTGTAGAACAGATGAAGAGAATTTGCTTTAAGTACTCTTCATATTGGACATCTAAAAAAATTACTTATTTGATATTCTTATTTAACAGAAGAGAAATTGATAGGCCATGGAAAAAAACTTTTAAACTTCCAATTAATTTCAGTCTCCTATCAATGATGATGCTAAGGTGCCTGGCAGGGCCCGTGTCGGCTGCGATCTGGAAGAAGGTCCCATAAACCGGCGTTCTGAGGTTTCACTTTTAACAGTTCTCTGTACGATTTATCTGGAGTCATGAGTTTCTTTCCCTTTCTAAAGGCCATTTTATAATTTCCTGATGTGCTTTCATTCTCTTTTCACTTCTCATTTCTTACATATTCTGTGTTTTATTACTCTCAACATCATCCATCTAAAATATAAACATTGTCACCCAATTCTCTAAAGAATTTTCTCAACACTTTTACCACTTTCACTGTCCTTGTTAGTGATATTATTTCCTGTCACAATCTGTCTCAGTATTGATTTACTAAGTCTGAATTTTAACATTGAAGTTTGCCAGAGAAATGTTTTATCTGGGAATATATTTATTAAGTTCTTGATATATGTCATACAGTATTGGTGCTACTTTACGTAGTTGGTACCACATGTATTTTACAAGTTTCCATTATATAAAAACCACGTAATAAACACACTGATATGGCCTGGATGATTCACATGACCAACAGGTAAGATCATAAATCCTGCATATGAAATTAAAATAAATTCTTGGTTGACTATAAAAAAATCTATTCAGTGACATTGATTTTTTTTTTTTAAATAAGAATCCCATTCAAACCACAGATACCACAGATACCACATTTTGGTAAATTGTGCCACTCTTTCGTTTGCTTAGTCAAAATCTCTTTGTGTTCCAAGTAACTGTCTCACTCTGCCTCAACCATCATGTCTAAACCACCAGTATCACTGATTTTGCAGCATCCGTTACACTGTTTCCATCTCACCTGTTAACACACCAATCCAAGCTGCTGTCATCTCTCCTGGAGACATTTGCAAAACTCTTCTAATTGATCTCTCCTTTCACAATGTTGCTGCACCACAATATACTCTCCAAATAACAGGCTGACTGATCTAAGTCAAATTATAAATTTTTAGAAGGTGCTTAATTCAGTTTTCTTCTCGAATGTCATCATGTAGAGCTGCTAACCATCCAATTAAAAAAGAATTGGTCTCCACTTTAATTTCCTAATAAATTTATTTGTCAAGAGCACATTGTTTCTCAGTCTTATACATCCAGGTTCCAGTGTGTTAAAAGATAATTATCCATAAAAATTAAAATCATGACTCTCATACAAATACATAAATGAACATATGTTAAAGATTTTATTTTACTAATTAACCAATGAAGGGAACAACTTCTAACTCGTTCAAAAGAGAATTTGAAGAACACATTTATAATTCAGTAATATTGGAAAAATATGGAAATGGAGGCAAAACTAGTTTCTTACAGGGCAGGAGGAAAACACCAGACCACTGGACAGAACAGAATTTGTATTTTTTTCAGTTGTTTAGTATGATCAAAGTTGCAAAATAGATAAAAACTTGCACTATCAGCTAACTTGGAAGTGTGTGTTGTACACAGACAATGCACAGGTTTCACTGAAGCATAAATTTCCCTATAGAAAAAAAAACCAATTCTTATAAATAGCTGGCACACCCCAAATCCCATGATTTTTTTAAAGATTAATTTTTATGGCGTGGTGTAAAATTTATTCAATATTCACAAATATCAGAAATATTTTTTGGTTATTCACAGTGATAAGAGTCTGCATAAAAAGTTTTTTTTTTCCCATGAGCTCTTTTGAAAAAGAAAAAAATGTATTTTGTAAATTTATATCAAAACAACTAGAACTACATTAGATGATTTAGACAAATAAAATAAATAAAATACATCCAAACTGGAAGGGAAGAAATAAAGCTGTCACTATTTGAAGGTGAAATTATACTGCATGTAAAAACCCTAAAGTCTCCACTAAAAAACTATTAAAACTAATACATGAATTCAGTTAAGCTGCAAGATACTGGCTTAATATACAGAAATCTGTTGCTTTTCTATATACTAATATTGAACTATCAGAAATAGAAAGCAAAAATTATCCTATTTAAAATCACATTGAAAATAATAAGATAATTATAAATAAACTTAATCAAGGTGTTGAAAGACCTATAGTCTGAAAACTGAAATGCTGATGAAGGAATTTGAAGATATTATAAATAAATGGAATGATAGCTCATGTTCTTGGATTGGAAGAATTAATATTGTTAAAATGTCCATACTATCCAAAGAAATTTTCAGATTTAATGAAATCCTTATCAAAGTACTTATGATATTTTTCACATAAGTAGAACAAATAATCCTAAAATTTATATGAAACCACAAAAGACCCCAAACTGCTAAAGCAGTCTTGAGAAAAAAGAACAAAGCTGGAGGTATCATGCTCCCTGAATTCAGACTATATTACAAAGTTATAGGAATAAAAACGGTATAATACTGGCACAAAAACAGAAATACAGATCAATGGAAAAGAATAGGCAGCATAGAAATAAACATCTATGGTCAACTGATCTGTGATAAAGGTGGCAAGAATATACAATGGAGAAAAGATAGTCTCTTCAGTAAATGGTACTAGGAAAGCTGGACAGCTACATGTTAAAGAATGAGATTACAACATTTTCTCACACCTTATACAAAAATTATATACTCAGAAAATACTCAAAATGGTCTAAAAACCTAAATGTAAGACCTGAAACCATAAAACTTCTAGATGAAAACATAGGCATACACTCTTTGACATAAATCATAGCAACGTTTTTTGGATCTGTCTCCTAAGGCAAAATAAACTGAAATCAAAATAAACAAATGAGCCCTAATTAAACTTAAAAATCTTTGTATATAAAAGGGAACTTTCCAAACTGGAAGGGAAGAAATAAAGAACCGTGGACAAAATGAAAAGAAAACCAACAGAATGGAATAAATTATTTGCAAATGATATGACTAAGTGGGATTCATATACAGAAATATAAAGTTTATATAACTCAATATAAAAATGATTTAAAAATGGGCAAAAGACCTGGAATAGACATTTTTTCAAAGAAGACATACAGATGGCTAACAGGCACATGAAATAATGCTCGACATTGCCAGTCACTAGAGAAATGCAAATCAAAACCACAGTAAGACATCTCCTCACACCTGTTAGAATGGCTATCATCAAAATGTCTGCTAATAAGAAATGTCGGTGAGAATGTGGGGAAAAGGGAGCCAGTGTTCACTGTTGGTGGGAATGTAAATTGGTGCAGCCAGTATGGAAAACAGTATGGAGGTTCCTCATAAAAAACCCCAAAAACCAAAAACCAAAAATAGAGTTACCATATGATCCAGCAATTCCACTCCTGGGTATATATTTGAAAAACTCAAAAGCACTATTTCAAAAACATACATGTACCCCAATGTTCATAGTAGTATTAGTTTCAACAGCCAAGATCTGGAAGCAACCCAAGTGTCTATCAACAGATGAACTAATAAAGAAAAGGTGGTGTATGCATACAATGAAATGTTACTCAGCCATAAACGAGAATGAAATTCTGCCATTGCAACAACATGAACTTAGAGAGTATTATGCCTAGTAAACTAAGTCAGGCAAAAACAGACACTCTATTATGTTATCACGTACATGTGGAATCTAAAAAATAAAATAAATGAATGTATATATGGCTATATGTATGCAGCCACTATTCTTTTTATGATTAATTTATTGGGATCCCTAAGTCTTATAGAAAAGACTCAGTGCTAGCCAGATATAAATACTTGTAGATTCTCTCCTTAATTTACTGATCATTATCATCCTTCTTATACAAACTGTTCCAAACACACAAATACATCTTTTATGCTCCCAGATATCTGAAGGGATTTCAAATTTTGTCAAATAATATTCTTTTCTGCTCATGACATATGTCTAGGAGAAATGATAGTCCAATTGTTACTCAGGCATAACTGGAAACTGATAACATTTTATATATCAAGGAATAATTATAATTATGTTTGATCCTTTTTTTTCCACTGTAACACTATCAAGTGTCTGTGGCAAAGAAAGCTTACTTGTCTTCTTACCCCAGGCCCAACAAGTTTCCTGGTACAAAGCACAGTTCAAATGTTGAATCAATTAATAGATGAAATGCAAAGTCACCAAAAATCTGTAGTTTTATTTAAGTGGCTTTTGTCTTTATAGCTGGGCAGCATTAATCCGTATAACATGTCAATCATTTATTTTTAGGGCAGCTGTACAGAACTATGCTATCAAGTAATATGGTAAATGTACTGCAATTTTCCAGTTGGAAAATGCTCTGTAATTGAGCTGTTTTTGCCAATGTCATGTATTTTCTTATTTCATTACATGGTATCTATGGAGAAAAGAGACTGTACTCATTTTACTATGTGTCTTGGTTTTATAAGATGAAGTAGGACAGGATGGTAATATTCCCTAGTCTAAAGACAGGGTAATCTTGAGTAAATGGATCCTGATTTAACAAAATGGACTCAAATTTTATGTGGGACCCCAAGCAACATTCTACATTCTTATGTGAAATCTCTCTCTCTCTCTCTTTTTTTTTTTTTTTTTTGTTTTAACCACACACACACACACACACACACAAATTAGAGAAGAAAAGAAATGACCTATTTTTTATTATGAAAAACTTATCCAGGGGTGGGGAAGCTAATCTTTTGACAATCTTGAAAATCTTTTACCATGAATGTGTGTTTTGTAGGTCCAAGTGTTCTCCATCTTATGCTTTTTTTCTTAAAAACAAAATTATTTACACAAAACTATTTATCGAAATGGTAGCATTTTAATCATTTAGTTACTTCCAAAGAGTGGAGAGACAATTAGTGGATTTCATGGGCCCAAAGTTCACAGGAACATCTTACAGATTTTAATTTCTACCTGTGTCTAAAATTTGTTTTGTATGTGCATTTTCAGATGCTCCACTGGAGAGCTGAAAGGAATATACTTTCTCCACTTAATTGTCTTCGCTACCTCATCAAAAATCTGCTGACTATATTTATATGAATCTATACCTGGGCTCTGTATTCTGTCTTTATTTCATTATTGTGTCTATCCTTTCACCAATACTGCAGTCTTTATGGCTGTAGATTATAGTGAGTCTTGGAGACAGGCTGTGTCAGCCCTCTGACTTTATTTTTCAGTATTGTGAATTATCAGGTCATTGACATCTACCAAATAACTTGCTGGGATTTTTTTTAAGGGTATGTTGAATCATAGGTCAAATTGAAAAGAACTGACATCTTGGCAAAACTGAGTTCTCCTCAATAAAAATATGGAATCCTCTCCATGAACATGGAATAGATCTTTATTTATTTAGATCTTCTTCAATTCCTTTCATAAGAGTTTTATAGTTCTCCTTATACAGACCTTGTACTGTTTCATTTGTTATATTACACCTAAATATGTTATCTCTTGGTGCTAATATAAATGGTATTGTTTTTTAAATTTCATATTCCAAATGTTCATTGCTGGCATACATTAAAGCAATTCATTTTTTAATGTTAACTTTGTATCCTGAGCCTTGCTATAGTAGCTTATTAGTTCAAGGAGGGATTTGGGTTGTTGACCTTTTGAAATTTTCTAAAGAGACAATTATGTCTTTTGTAAACAAAGAGTTTAATTTTTTTTCCTTCCCAATATGTATACCTTTTATGTCCTTTATTCGTCTCATTGCATTAGTTAGGACTTCCAGTAAGATGCTGAATAAAAGTGATAGGAAAGAATGTCCTTGCCTTGTTATCAATTTTAGGCAGAAGGCATCTGGTTTATTAATGTAAAATTAAGTATGCAGTTAGTGATAGTTTTTCTTTATCAAGTTTAGGAAATTCCCCCCTACTCCTAGTTTGCTGAGAGTTTAGGCAAATCATTAATGGATGCCGAATTTGCCAAATGCTTTCATTTTTTTCATTTAATATGACTATGTGATTTTTCTTTTTTAGCCAGTTTGAGATGATAGATTACATTAATTGATTTTCAAATGTTGAAACTGCCCTTGCATAGCTGAAATAAATTCCAATGATCTTGGTGTAATTTTGTTTTTGCACATTATTGGATTCTATTTGCTAAAATTTTGGTGAGGATTTTTATATCTATGTTTATGAAATATTTTAGTCTGTAGTTTCTTTTTTGGTAATCTCTTTCTTTGGCTTAAGTTTTAGGTAAATACTGGACTCATATAATAAGTTAGAAAGTTTTCCCTCTGCTTCTATCTTCTGGAAGAAAATGTAGGGAACTTGTATCATTTCTTTCTTAAATGTTGGATAGCGTCAACTAATGGTGAACCTATCTGGCCAGCTCTTTCTGGTTTGGAAGATCATTAGTTGTTGATTAAATTCCTTTAATAAATATAGACCTAGTCAGATTTTTTTTTGTATGAATTTTGGTAGACTATATCTTTCAATAAATTGGTCCATTTCAGCCAGGTTATCAAAGTTGTGAATATAGAGTTGTCCATAATACAGCTTTGTTATCCTGTTAACGTGCACAGGATCAGTAGTGATCATCACTTTTTCATTTCTTGTATTAATAATTTCTGTATTTTTCCTTGTTATCTCACGACTAGGGGTTTTTCAACTTATCTTTTCAAAGATTCAACTTCCTGCTTTGATAACTTTTCTATTGATTGCATGAATTCCATTTCAGTGATTTCTGGTCTAGTACTTATTTTTATTCTTCTTGTTACTTTGGATTAAGTTTTCTCTCTTATATCTACTTTTCTAAGATTGAAAGTTGAATTATTGATTTTAGATGCTTCTTCATTTTCATTCTTTGTATTTCTATTTTTATTGAATTCAAATATATATATTTGAATTATATATATATATATATTTTTTTTTTTTTTTAATTTTGTCTTGGCACGTCTTTGACCCATGTGTTATTTCAAAATGTCTTGTTTAATCTTCAGATATTTTGGGATTTTTCCAGGTATCTTTTCATAATTGATGGATTTAAATTGTGAGTTAATTCCATTGTTACCTGAGAATAAACTTAGTATATCTGATTTTTTTGGGGGGGGGGTGCTCTCTGTGTGCTCCATCTTCTTGAATTTTCCATGTGAGAATAATGCACATTTTGCAGTTGTTTGGATGAAGTAGTTAAAGACGTCAATTATTTTCTGTTAATTGATAGTTTGACTGATTTTAATTACATCCTTAATGATTTTCTGCCTGCTGTATCTGTTCATTTCTGATAGAGAAGTGTTGAAATCTATAATGATAATAATGATTAATCCATTTAGCCTTCTTTCTATCAGTTTTTGCGTCACATATTTTGATCTCTGTTTTTAGGCATCATTGACATTAAGGATTATTATGTCTTCTTGCAGAATTGATTGCTTTGTCTTAAGTAATGAAGTTTTTTATTCCCAAAAAATTCCCTTACTCTGAGCCTACTCTGTCTGAAATTAATATAGCTACACCTGTTTTCTTTTGATTAGTGCTAGCGTGGTACATTTTTCTCCATCCATTTTCCTTTAATTTATATATGTCTTTAGATTTAAAGTGAGATTTGTAGACAATACATAATTGTTTCTTGTTTTAGATCTACTCTAATAATCTCTCTTTTTAATTGATACCAAAGAAATAACAGGTCCAGATTGAATAATCTCTACCATATTTGTTACTGTTTTCTATTTGTTGCCCTGTTCTTGTTTCTATTTTTTTTGTCTTCCACACTTTTCCTGTCTTTCGTGGTTTCAGTTGAGCATTTTGTATGATTCTATTTTCTTCCCTTTCTTAACATATCAGTTATACCATTTTTGTTACTGTTTCAGTGGTTACTCTAGGTTTTGCAATATACATTTACAATTTTAAGTCCACTTTCAAATAACACTATACTGATTCAAAGGTAGTGTGAGTACCTTATAATAACAAAATAGAAAATATTCTTAATTTCTCCCTTTCTTCCATCCCTTGTATCATTCCTGTCATTAATTTCACTTACACACACACACACACATATATATCTATATATACACAAATACAGTATTGCTATTACTATGTTAAATAAACTGGTTATCTGCTAGATCAATTAAGAATAAGGCAAAAAATTTTTTTTATTTCACCTTTATTTTCATGTTCTTTCTTTCTTTGTATAGGTTTGAGTTTCTGACCTATATCTTTTTCCATTTCTCAAAAAAAAATTATTTAAGAACATTTTTTCAAGGCTGATTTGTTGTCAATAATTCTCTTAATTTTTGTTTATTTGAGAAAGTCTTTATTTCTCCTTTACTTTCAAGGACAATTTTACTGGGTACAGAATTCTAAATTGGTGTTTTTTTTTTCTCTCAACATTTAAAATAATTCACTGAACTCTCTTTTTCCTTGCATCATTTCTGAGAAGAAGTTATATGTAATTCTTACATTTTCTATTTGTAAAGGTTGTTTTCTTTTTTCTTTTTTGGCTAACTTCTTTCAGGATTTTCTTTATCTTTGATTTCCTAGAGTTTGAAAGCAATATATCTAAGTATAAGTTGTTTCTTTTGGGGGGTATTTATCCTAATTAATGGTCTCTGAGATTCCTAGATCTATGGTTTGGTGCCTGATATTAATTGGAGAAATTCTTATATATTATTGTTTCCAATATATTTTTCTTTTCCTTTCTCTCTTCTCCTTCTGGTATTCCCATTACACATATGTTACATCTTTTATAGTTGTGCCACAAATCTTGAATATTCTGTTCTCTTTTTCTTTGTTTTTCAGTTTCAGAGGTTTCTAGTGTGATACTCTCAAGCTCAGAGATTCTTTCTTCAGCTCTGTCCAGTCTACTAATGAGCCCATTAGAAGTTTTTGTTTGTTTGCTCGTTTTTATCTCTATCATTTCTTTTTGGATCTTTCTTTGAATTTCCATCCCTTTGTTTACAATGCCCATCTGTTTTTGTATGCTGTCTACTTTATCCATTAAAGCTCTTAGCCTATGAATAATAGTTGTTCTAAATCACCAGTTTAGTAATTCCAGTAACCCTGTCATATCTGATGGTTCTGATGTTTTCTCTTCCATTTATGTTTTTGCCTTTTAGTATTTTGTAATTATTTCTTGATACCATGGCCTGATATACTGGATAAATGGAGCTGCTATAAGCAGACCTTTAGTAATATGGTAGTAAGTTATGTGAATGGGTCAGCATTTTGACTTATAATTTTCTGTCTTTTAATGAATCTATACCTCTGAACTATGAACTTAACACATGCTTCTCAGTTTTCCCCTGTGTCCACACCTTAATCCGAACAGGGTGGCTACAGTGGCTGAAGCTGGGTATTTCCTTTCTCTCATGTGTAAGGCTAGAGCGGGCAGGAGTTGGGCAGGAGAGCTTGCAGGAGACCCTTCCTTTAGGTCAGTGGTCTAATAAAACCCCAGCAGGTTATACTCTGGCTAAATAGATTCTTTTAAGGGCAGACCTATTAAAAATAATAAAATAACCTGTCATGTTACAAAATGATTTCTTTTCTACTTTCCTTGCTAGAAGCACTAGGAGATTTTTCTTCAATATTTACTGTGAAAATCTAGTAGCAACCCAGCAGTAAAACTCAGAAAAGTGTGACATCAGTATATCTATTTGTGACTGTGACCTTATTTAGAAATAAGGACTGCAAATTTAATCAAGTTAATATGAGGCCCTATCCAGTGACTGGTGTCTTTGTAGTAGAAAGAAGAAGGGTCCTGGACAGAGATACAAAGGTAACACAAACAGAGGGATACATTTCATGTGACAACAAAGACAGAGATTGCAGTGACACAGCTACAAGCCAAGAAATGCCAAGGGTTGCTAGCAATCACCAGAAGCTAGAAGAAAATCATGGAGCAAATTCTTCCTCTGAGGCTCCAACAGAAACCAACTGGGTCAATGCTTTGATTTTCAAATTTTAGCTTCCACAACTGTGAAACGATGTATTTCTATTATTTTCAGGCACGTTGTTTCTGGTATTTTGTTATTGCAACCCCTGGAAACTAGTATAATGACTCACAGAAATGTCTACTTTTCTTGATATGAATGTTGACTTTTTTCTTTTTCTGCTATGTTTAGTGGGTAGACATAATTCTTGTATGTGAATATTGTTTCTTTTATTAAACCTTTTGTTATATGTTTAAATATCTCTGTATATTCTCATATTAAGTCCACTTCTGAAAATTGTGAGTTATACTCTAAGAAGAGAGATAATTCCCTGGTGGTGGCTCACTGTAGCCACCAGCCATGCAGTGAGAAGGTCTCAATGTGTGTTGCATGATGAGGGGTTAGCCACCTACGCTAAAAGGAGAACTGCACAGAAAATTTTCTTAACTTCTAGGAGGGAGATAACAACGTTTATTACAGTAAGTTACAAAAGACTCACTGAAGTTTATACTAAACTGAGGTAAGGCATCCTGTCTAGGTCTTGGCAGACAAGTCGCTGGAGGGCAAAGGTGCTAGAGAATGAGTTCCAACTGGAGAAGAAGGAAATTATATTTTCACTCTCTTTGAATCAGGATTTGTTGGTTAAAGGCTCCCTTAAGGAAAAAGGCTGTAAATGTGGGAATAAAGTGTAAGTATCCTTTACCGTATCAATTCTAGTCTGTTCTTATGGGAGTCTTCCAGAAACCACAGTGACTCCCATGATTCTCCAAGACTGGGAGAGAGCCCTGGCCAAAGCATCTGATGCTAGGGTTATGAAGACTTGCAGTTTTAATAGCATGGATCTAGATTAATAAGAGGGATCAAATTTAGAAAGCAAAGCAACTTCATTACATAGTTTAAATGCTGGCAATAGTTTCTGCTACATAGCTAGCTGGGTTACACATAAGAAAAGAACTGTTCTTTTGTTTCAGAAAATTTCTTAATTGTAAGTTTGCAATTAAGATAAGGAAACAAAGAAAAAGCAAAATTCTGTCAAATAAATTAACAGGAATGTTGGCTAATGGAAAGCCCTAATGGAAATTTAGGAAATAAAGCCATGGATCTCAAATGGCTCTCTGAAGGTCTTAAGACTTACAGTTCTCTCACTTGGCTTCACTTGAGTGTTGTGCCATTGGATAGAATTTTATATGTGTGAATACATATACTAAAAATGTTATGAAAACTTGAATCAACTATAGAGGAAAAGCATAAGAGTTATTAGTACTTTAAAACATAACTTTTGAAAAGCAATATTTTAAAATCTGTCTGCAATGGTGATTAAAAAAAAAAAAAGAATCATGGTTATCTCTGGGTAAAATGTATCCCAATTCTATAAATCACACACTCTTACTACCTGATAAAAATCTTAGGTGACACTTTCGTTTACTTTGCCCTTGACCATCACTATAAACTTAAGAGTTGTCAGTCTAGTTTTTGAAGTAACAACATGGAACCTTGCCTATTTTAGGCCTATTAAGAACTGTTTATGATTAATTTGTCTACTTGCAAGTTATTCTTTATTTTGATCGATTTTTAAGAAAGTCTAAAAACATTTAAAGCAAAAATATGTAGCTCAAGCTGTATCCAATGAAAAAGAAGGTATTTGTTGTAATATGCTTTGCTTTTATTCTGTTTGTGGATGTCATAGAGGTTAGGAAAACTAATTAGTGAAAGGTTAGTTCAGTCTTTCATATGATGGCTCTGCATTAATTTCTTCTAAGTACTCAATAAGCACTCAGATCACTCAATCAAAAGCGTGAAAAAGGTTGTTTTTAAATTCCAGCAGTCTAAAGCTCTGAGATTAATGGGCGTGATTACATTTTAGTTTATTCTATGCTTCAATTAACCACCTCAGAAAGTATACTGAAATGATAAAGTTCTCATTTCATTCATATTAATTTTACCAAAAAAGACAAAAACTACAGCGTGAAAATAAACTTTTAAATTCCATAAGAAAATTATAATCAGAATTGTTACATTACATTGCATTTTCCTTTCTATCACTGGATTAATACTAATAACTTCTCGACACAGAAAGATTAAGGTTTTGGAATTTGTGAGGCAGTTTCTATAAAGCCGTAACTTCAATAAGTTTCAGAGGATATGGAAAAAAGATGCTGAACATTTTAAAAATCATTTCTATCTTTTTTCTAGTTCAGATAATTGTAAGTTTACAAGTGGTGTTCCTTAAAGTGATGAATATTGGTAACAAAAAGATAGGAAATTTAGTAATTTGTTTTTCTTTTTTCCTCATGATGTACTTAAAGCAAAGTCATGCAAAATAGTCAACTTCTATGAAATCTTTTCTCGGTATTAGAAACTATATTTAGAATAACTTTTTGCATTCAATTTTAAAATCTGATTACATTTTATTGAACTTAATTATTTGTACAAAGTTTTCTTTTTTTTTTTTTCTAAATACATGTAGGGTCTGTATATAAAACAAAATGCAATGAACACCAAATGTGATCTAAATACAAGACGTTTTGTTTTATAATCACCCTTGAACAACTGAATTGCTTTCACTATGCAAGATACGAAGGCTTTATTCAATGAGAGCCCAATTTGAACTGTAAATTCCATCATGTATCAAACTGCTGACGGATATAGGAAAAATGGACCCAGATTTCCCATTGAAGGACATCTTGGATAAACCTCACTATTAGGAAAATAAAATAAAACTTTCCCTCCCTGGATGTTTGAATTTGGGATCATTCTGACTTAAATGAATAAGAAAATGAATTAGAAAATAAATCATAAAAAATAAAAAATACTGACAATCATTTAGATATAAAACAAATGTCACCAAGGTCAGAAGCTTCAAGTGGGGCATTGCCAAAATATTTATGATACTTATTTTCATTTTAATTGGAATCTGGGATGCATTTTTAAGCAAGAGTAGCTGCTGCATTTGATTGTGGCCGACGGCTGGTGTCTATTCAGTAGCACAAGTGTCCTGTCGTACTTCCTCTGACCTGTGTCTTTAAGATATAATGAATCTTCTTTATGGGTCTGACAAAATAAAAAAAAATTACAATCTGAATCTATTATTTTTTAAAAGAGAAGATTTATTGCTTTAAGCCAAAAAGATACCACAACAGGGACACTGTAAACAGCAGCATTTTGACTCAGCAAAAATCAGGCTCTGGCCAGCACTGATCTCTTTTTAATACTGTTGAACAACTGTCTGCTATCTGCCATCTGCATAACTTTGGGAATAAAGAGATGGTGGTCTGCATGTAAGATGTCATATCAGGTATGCAGTTCTTAATGGGTTTAACTGAAGCACTGTGATTCCATTAATTTTTCTTTAGGTCATTTCTAGGTATTTTGCAGTGTTGGAGCAAATTATCACACATGATATACCCCGACTATTTGTTCTTTGGTATGACCATGAGATACAGTTCTTCCTCCAATTATTAGCAAATAAGTGAGTATGATAGGGTTAGCATGTGATGCATTCAGATCAGAACCAAATTCTGGAACAGCTTATCAGTGCCTACCCTAAGAGTATGGAAGCAGAGAATGAAATCACACCCAAATAACTACAGATGAACTGTTCATCATCTTTTAGTCTTTCTGAGACATCTCCTCCCTGCCATACAGGGAATTCAGACATTCCAAACACTTAAAGGAACACATTTCCCATTTATATATAAATTAATGTGCATGTACAAATGTGCTCTCTAAAAAGATAAACTACTAGAATTGCCTTTTAAAAATGTACCAGCCTGCCTCCTCTTTCCTGGAATATTTCCAGGAAATATAGAGGTCTGCATTTATTCATTCACTAAACACTGATCGAGTGCCAACTTTGTTACCCATGCTATTCTAGGTATGCAAGGCTATATAAGTGAACAGAACAGACTGATTTCTTTGTTCCTATGGTGTACTCTAGTGGAAGGGGTATGTGGTAGGGAGACAGAAAATAACCAAAATTGATGAATAAATGCATAGAATTTTACATGCTGAAAAGTTCTCTGGGGAAAAATAAAACAGAAAAGGAGAACAGAGGCATACACAGGCAGCATCAGAGTGAGCAAACGGGAGACCACATACTAGATTAAACGAGAGGATATTTAAAAATGTTATAAGCTTTAGTTTTCACTTGGGAAAGATGAGAGGTCATTAGAGGATTTTGAGCACAGGAATCTTTTAAAATTATTAAATGGATCAATTTAGCTTTTTTCTTAAAATATACTATAAAGAAGGAAGAGTAAATTTAGGTGTCCAGTTGGAAAATTATTATGGTAATTTAGGCCAGAGGTGATGGTAGTTTGGACTAGGTGGTGGCGAAGGAGGTGATGAGAATCAGTTTTATCTGTTTATGGATATGTTTTGAGTCTTGACAACAATATTTTCTTATCATTTGTTTGAATTTCTTGGATCACTACAGATGAGAACGCTTATTTTTCTAGTAGAGATTTATGATGTTCATTTTCTACTGTGCATAAACAAATTACCACAAACTTAGCAACTTAAAACAACACAAATTTATTCTCTCACTGTTCTTTGGGTCTGGAGGACCCAAAGTTGGTCAGCTAGGTCTTCTGTTCAAGGACCCATCATGCTGAAACCAAACTGTTGGCCAGTGAGGATTCATCTGGAGGCTTGAAGAGGAAGAGATCTGCTTCTTAGCTCCCTCAAGTTGATGGACAAATTTGGTTTCTGCAGTTATAGAACTGAAGTCCTTCTTCTCTTGCTGGCTCTCAGTCAAGGACCACTCCTAGTGCCTAGGGATCACCCTTAGGCCATTATCATGTGGTACCCTGCCACAGGCAGTTCACAACATGGATACTTGCTTCTTCAAGGCCAGATGAAAAAAAATTTTTTTCTTCCTTCAAATCTCTCCCTTAAGAAAAGGCTGAGTCTTTTTTAAGCATTTACTTGATTAGGACAGACATATCCAGGATCATCTTCTTTTTAAATAATGCAAAGACGATGGATTTGGATATTAGTTACATTTGCAAAACCCTTTATCTTTATATAGCTATCTTATAAAACATAAACCAATCACAGATATGGATTATGTCATATTCACAGTCTCACCCATATTTCAAAAGCACTTATAAACCAAATGGTGGTGATCTTGGAGTCATCTTAAAATTATGCCTACCACTCCTAAAATTAAAGGTAACCAGTCTGAGTATAATGATGCTATATTATAGATTTCAACAACTTGGCTTAGAACCTTCAGTTTTTTTCAGAGATTATTTCCCTTAAACTTATCTCTAATGCTCCCTGCTGCATATATGAATCTATTAATTATTGGTGGCCATTGCTCACAGCTACCAATGTTTTGGAGGACAGAGATTTAAAAGGCCCAAGCAGAAATGAAAACATATGCCCATGTAAATTCTTGTATGCAATATACACTGCAGCTAAATGCCCATCAGATGGTGAGCAGAGAAATGAAATACAGTAGGTAGATCCAGGCAATGGAATATTACTCAGCAATAAAAATGAAAGAACCAATGATTTATGGAACATGGAAAGGCCTCAAAAACATTATGCCGAATGAAGGAAGGCAGACACAAAACAATGTCTATTGTATGATTCTATGTATATGAAATTTCTGGAAGTAAACTATAGAGATGGAAAGATCAGTGATTATCTAGGGCTGAAGTTGGGAGTGGGGATTTGTTATAAATGAGCATGAGAGAACTTCCTCAGATGATGAAAATTTTCCAAAATTGGAATTATGTGATGTTTATACAATTGCATAAATTTACTAAAAATAACTGATTAATTAATTAATTAAATTTTAAAAAATGTCCATGCATGTTCAAACTCTGTCTACACTGCTGCCCAAATCCCCCAAGGATGTGCACATCAATGCAGTATGTAACAGGTACCTCTTGGTATTACTGGCCTTGAGAATTCAAGCAGCAATGATGTGCTATTGACATCGGAGCTGTAATTGCTCACTAATGCAGCGGTCTCTGGACAAGCTAAGCCCACATGGTATGCCTTCTGGGTCTCAGCTGACACTCAAAAAAGTGCAACAGAAATGTCTGAACCTATATTAGGATCATGATTTAAGTTCTTTCCCCTGGAGGATCTGGGCCCCTTGCAAATCAGAAGGCAGTCATGTCTCTCAGTGCCTCTGATTCTCTGACTTTTCATCTCTTCTACAAAGTGAATTTATGTCCTGTCTACAAGGACACAGATTTACAACAACTAAAATTAAGCTATTTTCTTTTCCTGAAAGAGAACAACAAAAAGCAATTTATCTCAAAGGCAATCTTTATCATCATAACATGTGATCAAAATCAATACAGTCAAGGCTTATTGGATGATAATGCTAAATAGCTTTGATTTTTATGAAAAACTATCAGTCAACATTTTTATTCTTTTACATATTTTTTTTCACTTTAGAAGCTTTCCTCCATATCATTAATAAATGCTTCCCTTTATTATACTATGTAAAGTAGCAGATGCCATACAAATACAATTCCAGGTCAACTGTCTAAGGGGTAAGATCTCAATTTTAAAAGGGTCTTCTCAAACTTTCAGACTCACCACATACATAACTGCATACTTTTCTGCACACTGTTCTAAAGGCTTAATAAGTGCAATTTCATTTTATGCCTTTTAGTTCTCAATATTTTTTGAGAAAGATACTCTTTTTAACTTGATCTCATAGATGCAGAGAGGAGGCACCTAAAGATTGTTACCTAGTAAGCCACACAGGTAGCTTTTTTTAGGACTGGAGTGTATGATCTTGGTCACTGTACTCTGGTGCTTCTCTTGTCACTGACAGAATTAGTGACAAACCAGGAGCACTGAAATCAGCAGCTCCTGGATTCAAGACTTTTTCGGATGAAGACAGGGCATGAAATGTCTAACAGGAAAAGGGGGAAGAGCAAAAGCAAAATCTTCATCCTCATAACTTTTACGAAGGGGAGGATCTTTCTATAGCCCAGCACCTTTTCTCATGCTCCTCGAGAAGTGTTTCACTGTATTCTATAAAGAGTTTTTGACAGCCTCTAAGAAAATACAGTGATGGAGATCAGCCCATGGCTTTTTTTCCCCTTATGTATTCATGATTCATTAGCTATTCTGACCAGAAAATTCCTTGCTGTGACACTACACATTTACTTCCAAGAGATAAGCTGAGGTATTTTGACAAGAAAATGTGTTAACCCACCAGATTTTATATTTGTTATTCTACTCAAGAATTTTTGTGATTGTTGTTCGCTTATTTATTTACGTAGGCATGTGCAATATACAGGAAACAGTTCTACCTGCTTTGTCCCCTATAAGTCTATGCTATGATTTTCTTTCAGTGAGGCAATAGTGACAATGATTGTCTTATCGACAATTACAGTTCAAAGAAACAGACTATTGTTTACAGGATGTTTGTTCTAATCTAGATTCGATATCTGAACCCCCTCTGATACAAACAATTTGTA
Source organism: Camelus ferus (assembly GCF_009834535.1). Lineage (NCBI taxonomy): Eukaryota > Metazoa > Chordata > Mammalia > Artiodactyla > Camelidae > Camelus > Camelus ferus. The sequence goes on from NC_045703.1 coordinate 6,605,974, forward strand.
GTCAGACGTGATGGTAGAGTGAGAGTGGGCTCAACAGAAAGTTACAGAGTGCTTGAGGAGTTTGCTTCCTGGTGTCTTTTGGCAGGATTCAAATGCAGAAAGTTAATAGGAAATAAGGAAATGAGTCTAGACAGCTTAATTCTTACTTTAAAAGCAATAAAGTTAGAATTACATTCGTATTCAGTGCTGCTTCCTGGTGAGAGTAATAAGAATAAAAATATAATCCAGCCACAAAGACCTGAGTACTCAGAAATCCCAACTGGCCCTGACTTGCTGTGCTTTCACAGGGCACCACATTACTGCTTGATGATGGACGCCTATTGTTTTCTCTGCTAACATATCATCATCGGGAATTTTTTGGCTTGTCAATTATTCATATTTTGAGATGAGGAAGCAAGAATTCTAATTTGTATCATCTTGAAATTGCAAAAGTATTACTCAGTAAAGATTAATTCTAAAAGCTGAGGTCATTTGAGAAACATGTAAAGCATGGCATGACAAAGTCTATGTCTTCTTATGGAAAAACATGTATTTTTATTGTAACCCTACCACACCCCAACCAGTTATTTACAAATAATGATGAACTTTAGTGCCATCCTGATTAACTAAAGATGAGTAATATCAATACAACACCTTCTAATTTAAAGCTAAATTAAAAGCTGTAGGCACACAGATAGAGGGACAGAACAATATTCCACAACTGATCTTTTCAAAGGGTTCTCACATTTATCATATAGATTGCTTTTTAAAGTGCTCCTCTGAGGACAAAAAGAAAATAATTATATTTATCTTCATCGTTCAGAAGAAAAACAAAAGGCTGAACCTCACACAGGCTAGAATGTTTACCCAAGGTGACATAAATATTAGGGCTATGACTAGAGTCCATGTATTTGGATCCCATATCAAGTGTTGATCACACTGTGTTGTACTTTCAAATAGATCAAATTCTTGTTATGTTAGCATACTCAATAAATCATTAAGACATTCAATAAATATTTACTGAATGTATGCCAGGCACATTTATAGGTTTTATGTTAACACAAAAGATAAAACAAATGAAACTAACATTCTTGTAGGGAAGACAGGTAGTTAACAAATTAATGTCTCTATAACAAAAATAGCATGACTTTGTACATGTTAAGAAGAAAAATAGACCAACACACAAAATGGTTATTCTATTTCATACCTTATAAAAACTCTTTCAGCTCATCTTCCCTTTGAGCCCAATTCCATTTTTGCTCATTTTTATAGAAAAATCTCTCCAAAGTGTCGAATATTGTTAGTAAATGATGTTTCTGTCCTCTGAAAGGAACTTTGCTATTAAAATTTCTGAAATTTTTACTCTATTTCAGGGAAGGCATTCTGACTGATTTTATTTATTTTATCACACTCAGCATAACCACCTTTTTCTCCTTGAAGATGAGTGATCTGCAAGATGCTTGCAACTGCTCTGGTCCTTTAGGGGAAAGTCTTCTAGAACAACCCAGGACCACGTCTTTGCATGATTCTAAGATTTAGCTAGGAAACTCATCTGGCCAACAGATATAAAGCTGCATGGTCCACTTTAGCTTTTAGAATTAATACAGATGCTATTTTGGTTCTGTGTTTGCTATCTCCTTTGTTTTATTTCTCAACTTGTTCAGAATCCAAGTGGGAAAGAAAATGTTATTCAAGGGGACCTAAGAAACTTCAGGATCTATTTAATTGTCTTTTTCTCCCCTATCATTCCATTCTCTCTTGATCCTATTCCACTAGGGTTTTCATCATCATCAACCCAGTAACTCTCCTCTTGTCAAAGTCACTAATGCATCCTCGAATACAAAACCTATGTTTCATTCTAACACTTAAACTTACTCATTATCTCTGCAAGAATTAACCACAATTAGTTGCTTACTTCCTGCTCCTCAAAACATTATTTTATTTCTTGGATGCCACATTTACCTGGTTTTCCTTCTATCTCATTAGATAATATTTCTCAATGCCCATTGCTGATTCTTCTTATTTTCTACTTCGAGGTATGGAGTGCCTTAGGACTCCGTCTTTGACTCTATTCTTTCCTCTATTTAGATTTACTTTGCAAGTGAGGCTATACTTTAAATACTACCTTTATATGCTGATTACTCTTAATTGCTGTCATTGACACTACCCTGAATTCTAGAGTTGAGCCTTAATATTACTTAACATTTCCATTTGTAATTCTAGTAGGCATCTCAAAAGCAACATCTTAAAACTCTCTTTCCCACCCTACTACTCAAATCTGATTATCCTTTAAGGGTTCTATTTCAGTAAACCTCAGGCTTTCTCTCTTTATATTAAGCCTACATCCAACAAGCAGAAAGTCTTGCTGACTCCACTTTTAAAATGCATCCAAACTTTGACCACTTCTCATCGCCTCTGCCCCCTATCAGTGCAGTCCCGAGCGGTTGCCACCACTATCTGCACTGATACAGTTTATCAACAACTAAAGAGAGAACCTGGATACGCTTATTCCAAACCTGCGCTCCCTTCAACATTTGACCAACAGTTCTTTGCATCTTATAGTAATATAAGTTCATCAAATTACTAGTTAGTTTAATTGAGAACATTTTATGTATGAATACTTAGATAAGTACAAACATCAGAGTGGGACTGGGTAGAAAATACTGCTATAAGGTAATGTTGTAATGGTAAAGTAACAGCAGAATAAAAACAACAAAAGTAATGAGATATATGGAAGATACTGAGAGAACAAAAAAGTTCTTTGTGACCATTGTAATACTGCTAATAAACACGACAGTGGAGGGCTTTTCCTTCTTCTATAGGATGGCAATGTTGCCATCAAGAGTGGGGTGCATAGTGGACAGTACCTGAGGCCAAGCCTGTCCAAATATAGAATACAGTGTCCAAATATAGAATACAGAGAAGGTAGAAAAATACCTGGAATTAAGGGTGGGGAAGGAGTTTTAACAACATGGCAGACTGACCGATGGTAAACTATATATGGTAAACCCACCTGACAGTCAGGAGGACTGCAAACAGAGGACAGGCATGGTTTTGGCATTCTAAGGTATTTTTGAAAGAGTCAGGTAGAGGATGAGCTTAAAAACACAGATTTGTGTATACATTAACTTCACTGATCCCAATATTAATCTATCCGAGAAAACTTGCCTTAAATAACATTGGGTCTAAATTAAGTTGTATGTGTATATAAATATTTTAAAAAGTTCTTCACGTGTTTTTGGTAAGATTTCCTCATTTGTCAGATATTCTTGAGGTTCCTACTGTATGTGTTAGACTTCATCCAGCTTCATACTAGTCCTCAAAGTTTATGCTCTGTATATGCATCTATAGTATTATTTAAGAATATTCTATTCTGCCATAATAAGAAAAGTAAGTATACGAGGATAATAGATAAAATTAAGTATAGAAGAAGCCTGAGAGATGTGCTAGACATAAATAGTGTAAACGGAATATATATATAGTGAACATTGACAGAAAGGGATAAAAGACCAGGAAGTAAGAAACATTTGTGATGCACTTAATGGGACACATAGAGAACAGGATAATGACACAGTAAAACACATGAGTCACTTAAGATACTCAATATTTATGTCCTCGATTTGTGCCCCCATTCTGGCCATATTGGTTCTGGCCCAAGTGCCCTTAGTCCTATGACACCCATAGCTGATCAGAGGTAGTTTTTGCCCCTGTGCCTCAATCATAAAGAAAGTGTGCATTGGCTCCATGCACCTTCTACCTGCTAAGCCCTTTTTCCAATCTCACCATTAGAGGAGACAGCTTAAGTGTGAAAGAGATACAGGACAGATAAACATGACTGGTGAAACAAGGATCCAGCTGGCAAGCCACTCCTACCACATGTGCACCCTGTTCTCGGTGTGTTCTCCTCCCCACCTCGATTTTTGCTATACCTTTTAAGTTCACTCAATACACTGTGTGACTCATGCATCTTAATTTGCTCAGTGAGCCTTTTTGTTACATGTCCTCTGGGAGAGCCTGGTTGGGAGCAAATGTGGAAGCTACCATTGCATCAGTGTAATTTCTCACACGACAGACCCCCTCATATAATGATCACCAGCAATGTCTCCTATCATTTGCCATCATAATGTAATAAATTTGTTATTGCAATTCTGATGGTGCCCTCCACAGAACAAGAATAAAAGAAAACTGATGCCAATAGAATGAAAATTGATCATTTAAATCATCTAGTAAATTGGTCCCAGGAAGTATTTTTCAATGCAAAATGAAATGTCTTTGCTTTGACAAGTATATATTTTCTTTCCAATTAAATAACATTCACAATATACCATACTGTTATTTAATAGGTTGACTCATGATCTAGAAAAACTAATAAATTTAGCAGAAGGATAGATTATGGCATACTGTGAGGAAAAGGCAATCACAAATGGCCCAAGGCACTGACTACAGTAACTGAAGTTAGCAACCAAGAACAGCTTTTTAAAATACACAAAGTGGAAAAGCTTTTATTCTATATTGCTCTTTCCAGAGAGAAGGAGGGATGACAAAAAATTTTAAGTGTGCTTGAGTGCATACACATATAGATGTATGTTACAATCATATCTCAATTACAGCAAAGATTTAGACTAACATCACTCCAAACTACTTGTATTATTTAGCTAAACAAGGTTGAGGTTAGATTGGGGGGATGAATGGTAACAGTTATAAAGGGTAGAAATGCCAATTTCATGATGACAAGGAAGGGAGAACACTAGATAATGATATTCAGATGATTTAAGACCTCTGAAAACAGATGAAAATGTTTCTTAATCAAGGGCCAGAATTTTTTAAAAAAGAAAAAAAAGGAGAGAACAAGAAAGGACAGAATATTGGAATGGAGGGAGGAGGGGATACAGGGGGGGAGGATTCAGCAGCAAGGCACTTCCATCACATGTGCACTTTGAGAAAGGGGGAGGGAGCAGGGGAAGGGAGAAAGGGTGGAAAGAAGGAAGAAGAAAAGAAAGGAAGAGAAAGACTGCAGATGCTGTAGATCTTGCAGAGACTGCTTTTGACTAAAAGCTGAAGAGAACTGTGGCTACATCTCTATTCTTGCTTGAGTGATTAATGAAAGTCTAACTTGACTTCCTAGATGATGAGCTTAAAACTGTAAATCATGTATCAATTTCTATTTTTTCTTTTTCTTTTTTTTTTTAGCTCAGGTGATAAGATCCAGATAAGTGGCGAAAACTATTGTATTTTGAATGTTTAAAGGACTGATTGTTTTTGGTTGGATTACCCAGGCCCCCTGCTTCTTTCCCTCCTGCCTCCTGATGTCTGCCTTTGGGCCATTTCACTGCTCATTAACCCCTCCATCTCCATGGGTAAGGCGCTAGGGAAGGAAGTTGAACCAAAGTCCTTCTGTGCCTTGAATAAAAGGAAAAACAGAAGTTATTAGTAGAAAATTAAATTTAGGGAATAAATATAAAGTTCAGTTATCCTGAATTGTTCTCTCTTTCTATGAACAACTGAGAATTTCTTGCATTAATATTGTATTCAATTTTCTACATATTTTTTCCAAAATTGATCATGTTAGTAAGGGGTCTGAGCATGGGTTGGAAAGTCAAACCAACCTGGATTGCATGCACTGCTTCACTGCCATCAAGTATGAAGTTTGTGACCTCGGCAAGTTATATGAGCATTCTGATTCTCAGTTTTCTCTATAAAATGCATACCTAAACATACTACGACCAATTTAATGGCATTATAATAGCTCACTTAAGGGGCTGAAATATATTAGGGCTCAAAACATGTTAGAAACTTACCTACCTCTCTTTCCTTCTTTGTGTAAGAAAAAAAAAAAATTTAACGTTTTACTTGCCTTCACTTTATTACCTTTCTCTAAACATTTTTTAAGGATGAGACTATTTTTAGGACTCCTAGTACTCAATGCTGATATGGTTCCTTGAGCAACTCTGTGACATAATCTGCCCGAAAGTCTTTTTACACAACTCTACATTTCAATGTTTTGTATTATGGGTTAAGGTTGTTTTGCACAAGAGCAAAACACATTAAAAAATGTAAAAGGGGCTTTCTTTCCAAAAACTATGACAAAATAATGTATTTTATAGCAAAGAAAACAAAATGGTTTATGAGTACCTGAAAAATATACAATGTATGGTGTAAATACTCTATTTCTTAAAAGCTCAAATTCTGATGCATATTTTATAGGCATATTATATAAATTTTAATTTTGTTAAACTGTAGTTTTATTCTTTAGTGTTTTAATTTAACAACATTATTAAAAATATTGACCACAAATCAAATTTTGATTTGTTGTATATAATTTCCTAGGCATTTAATTTTGTTTTCTTGCTTTCATAACAAATTACCATAAATTAAACACCTTAAGATGACACAAATTATTATTTTACAATGCTGCAAGTGAGAAGTTCGATACCAATTTCACTGAGCTAGAATTAAGGCTTAATCAAGGCTGCATTCCTTTCTGGAAACTTGCGAAAATCAGTCTCCTCAGTCACTCAGGGAGCTGCTGGAATGCAGTTTCTTGTGGTTTTAGGACTGGGGTTATTATTAACTTTGCTGGCTGTCATCCTGAGACTGACTATCAGGTGCTTAAGCTTCAGAGTGACACTCCTGCATGAGTCTCTTCCATGTGTATTCTCATAGTTACATGTTTCTGAAAAAACAAATTGGTCATGACATATTTTCTAATTTTAAATAAAAGTTCACTTTTATACAGAATTTGTATTTATAAATTTATAAACTTTTTAATAATGAATGCCTAAAAGTTGTGTTAAAATTATGCAACTTTGGAAATAAGGTAAATGACCTCAAAGTTTTCTTTATTAAATGAGGCTTCATCCCTGCCATAGTGCATTTGAATTTCCATTGCAGTCCCTGGGAGTAAAACAGAAAAGCACTGTTGAGGTCATTTTTTATCAACAATTATATATTAATCACACAAGACTATAGTAATTTTTTAAATGATGTTACATATGAGGTAACATAAATTACAGACCTTCTGATAAAGTCTATACGAATACGAATAATTTAAAACAATCAGTGACTTGCCTATAAATTTAATAACACAGCAATACTACATTACAAGAAAAAATACGTGAATTTGTTTGTGTGTTTATGTGTATTTTTTTCTGCTTAGTGAGATACATTGACAATGATTCATATTTTATATACCTGAAGCATATCTTTCTTTTCTAGGTAGAATTACTTTCTTTGTTCTCCTTTTGATACACATATAAGGACAATAATCCAAAGTATTTTAGAAAAATGGGGAATTACTTTGGAGATATTTCCCTGACTATGTCCTTCTTTAATCTGGTATAGCTCTTTCTTTCAGGTCCTTTATTTTGAGTTTTTTCTTTTTTTCTTTTTGGGGAGATGTAAGGGGAGTGGGAGGCTGATTGTAAACCATTCCAAGCCCTTTCTCTTGTTTATTAAATGGTACTAAATTAGAATAAGCACACTTACTACTCTGGATTAAGAGTGTAACCTCGCCTTTTTTGGTTTGTTTTTCTGTTTTTTTCCTTCTGGTTCTTGTTGTCTTGTATCTAAGGGTTTAACTCCTGCATCTCTGGAGGTGAGCTGATCACTTGGGATTAGGAATGAGAGAGCTAATTCTGGGGTAGCAGATATTGTGACTGATGTGCCCAGCATCCCTGAGAGGATCTCTTACCCTGAGAAACAGCTGTCTTATGAACTAAAACAACTAGTGAGTTTAAAGCTGTCCTTTTGGACCAAGGCGTGTTTGGGTACAGGTTCCTCCACTGAATGTAACTTTAAGATAACTCCTCCTCACAAAGCGCTCTCCTCCCATGCCCACAGCAGCGGGCAGAGCTAGCCTCTGCTGTGCTTCAGATCTGACCCCAGTGAGAGAGAGGAGAAGTGGAAGGAAGCAGGGATTCACCCCCGAGTACACCACAACACGTTAGTAGTTAGATAAGTGGGGGCACCGGGCAGACGGATGGTCTGGAAGATGGTGCTACGCCCGCCTCCAGCATAAAGGGACTTGACTTCTGAATAAGTGCCAGCAAGAAACTGGTTAAAACCCGACAGCCACGACTGTGCAGTAGCAGAAAGGACTTAACCGGCCACAGCCACAACACAACTCAAAGCTCACTCTATTATAATTAACATTGCGGTTTAGGCCCCCTCAGGTGGTTTAGTAAACACCAGTGGTTCTTCTGTGGACACCAAGGGTAAGGACATGCACAAAAGGGGCCAAGCATGACTAAGCACTGCAGGGACAGGAGCCGTCAGTCAATCAAGAGACCACCTCTAAGGGAGGGGTAAGAGCAGAGGAGGGAAAAAAAATCATGGCTTTTCTTCCCGCCTCCCCTACTTGGAGGCATACTTTTCCTTTTCCAAGTAAATCTTTTAAAACCTTTTGCTGCACAACGCACTGTCTCCCGACGGTAAACTCATCTTTACTATATGACAAGAACTGGGGTCTTTGCCTTTTGGGGTAACACACCCTCTGAGGAGATAAAGCTCGTCCCACATCCCTCAGCCAGTCCTTTCCCCAAGGCCAGTGGTTTGGTGCTCGGCTCTATATTCACAAAGGCTCAAATGTATCTCTTCACTTTGTGAGGTGACAGGGAATTATGATTTAACACAAATGACTCTGGGTATTTTGAGAATTCCTCGACTGAGTGTAACTTTCAGGAGTAAGCAGCTCAGCCCAATTCTGAAAATAACGCTGTCTGAGGGCTCTCCATATCTTAGTAAAAGCAGCTCTAAATAAAGCTAGTAAGTTTGCCCAGAGTTTTATAATTTTCAAGGACATAGTCTGGCAAGTATCAAGATCTCTTTGCCATATTAAGCAGAAGTAATGTAGGAGGCATTTGGAAGAATCACAGAATTAAAGGGGACATTTGGGTGAGTAATTTGTCCTCAACAGTCAGCAGAGCAGCACATCATTGTGCACATACGAATGCATACATACGCACATGTAAATGTAGTTTGAGTCTTACTGGTTTAAAAGAAGTGGCAAATCATTAAGTAGAATTCACATATGATAAAATTAATTTTTGTTCCATTTTACTATAATGGAAATATATAAAATGTCCTTAGATTTTCTCACATGCCATTCTGGAGTTCTTGATTGACTCTGAAACAGTGCAGCACATTTCTTTAATTACAACTTAAAAATCAACCCAGATTTCCCCAAACATTATGTAATAGATCACATTTTTCTTTTTGTAGCTCATGAGCTCAATCACTTAATCATCATTTCACAATGAAGTCAGGGGTTATTTTTATATCTAGTTTTGAAGGTTACCATGAATTTTATTACTGTGTAAGAAAAGTTAGCATAAACTGTATAAACCTATATTCATATCAAAGGGAGTATGCAGCATTTTAGTTTTCTTCGCTCAAACCTTGATTATGATGAAAGATAAAGCTGGATTCATGGGAAACATAAAAATATCTTTTTCTCCTAGGTCTACTTTTTGTTAAATACTGTCGCAATAGAAACATGCTTTATACCAATTGTTTTTAAAAATGTGCCTAATTATAATATGCCATGGTGACTGACATGCATTATGTTCAATATTCAGAAAGGTAGTATTATTCCAATAAAAGCAGCATATAATGCTACTCACCATGACCTTGCAGAATATACTAATAATATTTTCTCTTCCATTTTTTTCAAGTGACATTTTTATAAGTGACAATTCTTATTTCCTGTGGCATTTAAAGAAAAGCTGTCCAACAAGCCATAAATATATCAGTCTACCTAAAAAGGTTCACTACCCAAATGGCAATTTCACTTTCAATTTTCCTTGGTAAATAGATACTGAATATTTGAAGGAGGTTGTTTCAAAAGTCTAGAAGATGAAAATGACATTCCTTTTAGAGCCCATTTTATGCTGATGGACAATTAAAATGTCATTTGGAAAGTTACCTTGATGCCATGGTAGCTTCCAAGTACACTACCAAACACATTATCCCAGAGTCAGGGTCAAAACCAAATTAAGATGCAGAGATCACATGGCCTACTACATTACTTAAAAACCAGCAAGCAACGAAGGGGGAGATAAGTGGTTCGCTAACCCCTAGGACACGGTGTAAGTTGGGTAGAAAGAACACTTTAATCTTGTATTAACTGCTCTTCTTATCTTCTTATATTCTGTTTCTCTCTCCCTCTGTGCCACATCAAATTTCCCTTCTGATCATGTGCATACAGAGTTATGGATGAACAAGAGGGTTCAGCAGACAGAAGACACACAGAGGAAACACATACTTTCTCTCTCAGGGTCACAGTGATATCTCCCCAGATAACCTGATGATTTATCTGTTTCTGGGAAATAACACATATGGGACCAGAGTGAGGTCATACCAGTTGTCACCAGTAGAGGGGGGTGCAATTTAGGAATGATACAGCTACTAACCTGGAAGTAATATGATATGTACATTACGATGTGGTCTTTTAACCCTTTCCTTCTGCAGGTAACATTCTTGTTTGCTCTGTCCTTTTAATCATGTATTCCATTTATTGTCTCTTTAATGAGTCATAAGTTTTTCGCTTAGTCTTACGAATTCTGCCTACATATCACAAGCTATTAGATCATCTAATATCTATAATTAGCATTTTTTAGGAGTATAATACCACTTTTTGTTTCCTTTCTTTAATTTTTATCCTCTATAGAACTAAATATTTTCAATAATACTGCAAAAACTTACGAAAAAATTTGGCCTTCAAAACTTACTTGTTTACATCTTATTGATTCAGTCATTCACAACAAAAATGACCATGTATCTGCAATAGCTTAGAAGCAATCCAACCTGTACTTGATATCATCAAGGTGGTAATAGACGGTTGAAGTGGCATCAAATGGGTGCTGTTAAGAATTTCATCACCATGTTAAAAATGTGTGGAGTGTATGAGGTGCCAGGTTCTGTTTGGGCTGCTCTTTGTACTGTGTCACATGTAGTTCAATAGAGGGGTAGCAGAGAAGTGTGCTTTGGGCTTCACTCAGCTTCAGTTTGCTAAGGTAAATGAGCCCTTTTACAATAGGCTGATTTCCTACAACCTTCCCTAACGGAATACCAGAAAAATACATGTTATGTTATTGAAGTTAAAAAAAAATTAAAACACATCTTAAAGTTTTAAAGTTTGGCTTGGTGCTAGTAAGTAATTACTTCAACTTCAACCATTTCGACAGGTGACAAAGTAAATTCTTGACTTAAGACCAGGACTCACACGTTACCCTATACAATTCTGCTCAGAATTACTGATTCATGTTATGACTGCTGTGATGAATGGCCAGTTCCCAACTCCTGGCTTACAATGCATCACTGTTATTCCAGCTAAATATCTGAACTGTCTAGAAAAGTTGGTTATCTCTCCAGTGATATTAGCTAGGTATTTCTAGGAAGTGCCCTCTCTTGTTTTTATTTTTCCTTAATCCTGTATTCTTTCCCCTGATCAGTTTCATAATTAACCTACATACTCCAGTCATGCAAGAAGAAATTAAGAAAAACTAGATCTAGTCCATGTATAGAATTTATTATTTTGGCTAACTTTAACTTTTACAAGATATTGACTCCACAGATACATTGTTTCCTTCAAAAGTTGCTGTTTTTGGATATAGAAATAAATGTGTAAAGAATGAAAACTGGAAATTGTTGCTGAGATGATCATTGCGGACTCTAAAGCATTCTCTCAGTTCCAATCATCGGCAGCTGTCACACGTTCCTCAACATATCTCTGGCAACCATTAAATAGAAAAGCAGGAGAATATTTCTCTTTCTAATTATTTTTCCAGCATTTTCTCATTTTTCTTTCTGGATTCGACCAACATGGAAGATGATAACCTTAATGTGGTAAAGTTATAACACAGTTATCTAAGGGGTAATCATCAGAACATGTTGGTTAAAAAGCTTGAAATATTTTATGCTGAAAATGTGTATCTCATGATTGACATAAGATAGAAGATACTAACAGGTATAATCTTATATTACCCATTCTAATGTGTTTAATTTTGATACTGAAATCAGTTAATGGTATACACCACCAAACAAAAGCTTTTAATTCATCTGCTTTCTTTATTCAAAATAATCTCATCACTTCAGAACTTATTTAAAAATCCACTTCTCCTAATAACTACATATTTTTTTATGTTGTAATGAAAATTTAGCATTTGAGAAAATAAGTAACAATCAGAAATAGTGTAAGTAAAAAGAAGAGACAGTCATTTTTAAAGAATGGCATTAGTACAATGTTTTATGTAAATATACAGTAATTGTTTATATTTGAAGAATTACATATGAAGACTCGATAAACAGACACTCTCTTTGGTATACTAGTATCTTTAGATAAATATAGTAAACAATAAATCTCAAGCCAATCATGTATATTTTCTTTCTATCCTGAGGTTCAAGGAATTGTAAATTTAAGGTGAGATGGGGATCAAATGAGTGGGTTTATGATTTATTCTGATATTACTCTTTTTATTCTAATCTTGAAGCTATGCTCCCAGGGATGCAGTTTAGAACAAAAAGTCCTTGAAAGTACTGTTCAATAGGTAGCAAGATGCATTTTTTTGTATTGTTTGTTTATTTTGAGCGGTTATTGCCATACTGCTTGGGTCTAGGGTCTGACCAGGTTTCAGTCAGCTGCTGAATCATAGAAGGCCAAGTTTATGTGGTTGTGGGAAGGCTTTTCCTAATTCCACGCCCTGACCTTCTTTTTTAAGAGAACTTATCTATTGATTTACTTATTTTTATTTAATTTTAATTTTTATTGAAATATAGTTGATTTATAATGTTAGGTATACAACATAGTGATTCAATATTTTTACAGATCATACTCCATATAAAGTTATAAAATATTGGCTGTATGTCCTGTGTTGTACACCACATTCTGTGCCTGCTGTATTTCATACTTAGTATTTTGTATCTCTTAATCCCTTCCTCCTGTCTTGCCCCTCCGCCTTCCCCTCTCCTCACTGGTCACCACTAGTTTGTTCTCTGTATCTGAGTGTATTTTGATTTTGTAATGCTCATTCATTTGCTTTACTTTTTAGATTCCACATGTGAGTGAAAACATACGGTATTTGTCTTCTCTGTCTCACTTTTTTTCACTAAGCATAATACACTCCAAGTCAACCCATATAGTTACAAAATGGCAACATTTCACTCTTTTTTATGGTTGAGTAGTATTCCATTACAGTTCCTTCCCACATGGTGGCTTCTTCAAACCAGCAAGAAGAGTCAGTAGAGAAAATATGCTAGCGAGACAGTGTTGTTTAACATAGCATAATCAAGGGAGCAACATCCCAACACCTTTGTGGTATTCTCTTGGTTGAAGAAAACTGCAGGTCTAGGAAGGGGGAAGAATTATACAAAGGCATGATCATCATGAGACAGAGACCATAGGGGACCACTTTATAGTGTTCCCTCCACAAATGATATTTTTGGAGCTGAAATGAAAACATGAATTCTCATCAAAATAATTCAACACCTGAATTGAAGTATAAGTTTAATGACTTTGCATATTATGACATTATCTTTTTCTAAAGAGGTCTCACTCTTTTCTCACTGCTAGCCGGCGAATGTGGGGAACTGATCGTCTTAATCCAGTCAGGGATTGGTATGAGTTGAAACTGGATTGCATTTAGTGTAAGGCTCTTTTTATATGTGGTTTGTATAGTACAGGACTTTCACCCAAGAGCCTTAAGATTCATCAGGGACCTTCTCTGGAAGGATCCTATAATCTATCTTCCTTGAACTATAAGACTGGGGAAAAAAAAAATCCCTTCTCCACTTACCCAGAGTGTTTAAGCTTGTGTTAAATCTCTCATCCTGCAGTTTCAGAATCACCGTTTGTTTCCAGGTTATAGAGCTGTAGATAATTAGTTGCTTCTCCTAAGTCACCCTCCCCTTATAATCTTGGCCCCTCTAGTCCTTGCTGGCTGCAGATTTCTAATGCCACTGTTTAGATTTTTTTTTTTTTTAACATTATCCAAATTTTGAAGTTGTTTCTTTTAGAAATATTGATTTTTCACAAACATTTTTTATCCTACAATATAGCATAAGCCTTTAATTCTGTGTCTTAAAAAGTTAGACAATTACTTTAAGTTTTTATATCAGTTTTCCTATCTTTCTGTCATTTTAATACCTCACTGCTCTCTCTTTATTCTGAGGCCAGTTCCCCTTGAGAGTACAGAGAAGTGTATTCTTTTATTTTATGCTATTTTTTTCCTCTTTGGGTTAGTTTTATTTATGGCATGCTATTTGCTCTCTATCATTTCCTCTCATTTTAGTGTCTGTTCTCCTTTCAAGAATAATGTGGAAAAAGCTGTTTGGAGTAGACTGGAAATCTAGCACTCTATACAGCATGCGTTTTCTCAAAAAACTCTCCCAGAAATACTGCATGTCTCTGATCTTACTTATATCTGTCCCACCACTTATTGCTGCGTAACAAGCTAGCCCCAAATTTACTGGCTTAAAACAATTTCCCCCCCCTGTTTCATCAGTTTGTGTGTCATGAATTCAAGCAGGCCGACCCTTCCATTCCATGTGCTGTCAATAGATGTCGCTAAGTGGTTTTCAGCTGGCCAAGGGGCTGATACGGAGGATTCAAGATTTTTGGCTTCATGTGTTTTTTGCCTTGGCAGAGGTAGTTGGCAGCCTGGACTCAACTGGGACTCTCCATAAGAGTATCTATGAAAAGTCTGTCCAGTGCTGTAGTCAGACATCTTACATGACAGCTCAGGGATCCCAGAGACAGTGAGGCCTGGGTGGAAGCTGGAAGGAGTCTTATGTCCTTGGTTTAAATGTCCCAGGATGTCACTGCTGCTGCATTTGTTTGGTCAAATCATTAAGGCCAGCCCAGATCCAAGGGAAGGGAATTAGAGTCTGCCTGTGACTGGAGAAGTGGTCAGCAATTATGTGGCCATCCTTAATATACCAATATCACTCCTCAGGTTTTAGTATTTGCCCCTGCTCCCCAACCCCAATTATTTTGGAGAGAATAGGTTATAAAGGTGGGCTGATAAAACAGCTTACAGTAAAGCACTATAAGTCCATTATTATATTAGGTTATTTAGTGTTTAATTATAACTACTTAGCTTACTCTCTGCAGCTATAAAGGCAAATGTTGCTTTATCTTTTCCATTCACTGAGCCATAAAGCTAGGACATTTCTCAGGGTTAAGAGTCCTAATTAGAGTTTGAAATTATGTGTCATATTCATGCTGGTTATGAAGCTATTTGACTCAGCTTTAAATCCATACTTTCATACTTTACTTTTTGATGCTGGGGTGAAGATTCTGCAATCTACAATTCTTTGTCATCTGTCATTGCAGGTACTGGAGGGACATTCAGGGGCAAGAGGGTGAAAGAAGGGAATTGCTGACTTCAGTTTGACTATTGTTCTTATCAGAGTCACTTCATCAGTGTTGCTCTACTGTGGCTGCAGCAGTGGTTTCCAATTTCCAGGATATTTTTGCACTTTTCAAACCATCCTCATCATCCACCCCTCCCTACCCAAGCAGGTTACGGGGACTAAGCTGACCTCCAGCTCTACAAGGCTTCTCCTCTGAACAAATGTGAAGCCAACACCAACAGATGATACCATTTCCTGAGAAGGTCTCAGCTGTGGCTCTGTAGCTCTTATTTTTGGCTTCTGAAGTCACCCTGCTCTGAGGTCTGAGTTGTTGTCTACCACTACTGGGTTACCGGAGTGGTGGATGACATTCCCTTTTCACATGTCTGATTCCCAAATATGTGTGGAGCCTACTTTTGGCCTCTAGGTTCTAAAAACTCCAAAGTTTTTCTCCATCTCTGAAGGCAGTATCCACTTTCTCATTTATTACCCTTACCTGACCTCACTTCTTCCCACTTTGTCATTTAAGTTCTCCAAAATCTGTTTAATCAATTTCTTATATTAAATTGTCTCTGTTGAAATAACTAGTGTAGATTCTGCTTTTCTGACTGAACTCTCACTGACACATCATACTGATTCTCCTTTATTCTTCATTCCCTCACTGATTGCCTCAGGAAAATACAAGGTGAAATAGTGAGATATTTGTGGTGGCTCAACATTCTTCAATCCATTTAATAATTCTGAAAGAACCCAATTCCTGCAAAAGTCCCTTTCTGATTAGAAGAGCTTCAGTAGTTTCTTCATCCTGAAACTAAACCCAGACTAATACAGAACTTGATCCGGAGAAAATAACAGAAAAATGATTGAGGTCAGAGACGAAGAGTGAAAACATAATAATAAGTCATTTTAACTCTATGTCTGGTTTCCCTTCTGTTGGTAATAATAGCATTTTCTAGAAATACTTGCATGGGGAGAGGGTATAGCTCAGTGGTAGAGCACATGCTTACACACGCTTAGCATGCATGAGGTCCTGGGTTCAATCTCTAGTGTCTCTGTTAAATAAACAAACAAACAAACAAAAAGAAATCCTTGCATAATGGTTTATCTTTTCAGGAATAATTCTTTGCCCCTGACTCCGCCACTCAACTTCAACTGCAGACTAAACTTACTCTGGACATCTTCTTTCTTCCCTTATCTCAGAGAGAACTGTATTAAAACTGACCATATATTAAGTACTGTAAAAAGTGTTATTATGATATTTTTAAAAATTATATAATTCTGCATGAGGGGCTTCTGATAAGGCTTTACAGGTATAAAGACAATTTATCAAAGGTGTGTGCTGGAATTACTAAGGTTAAGGGGATAGAGATATTTGGGGTTAAAATAACTGCATATGAAAATTGTATTATTGGACCAAGTCTGGGTTTATTCATATAGGTTCTGACAAGACTTACATCAGTAACTCATGAATTCAGCATTTATTCAGATTGATCAGATCTGCTTATCATATTCTGACACTGAATCCTAACTCTACCCCCCAAAAGTAGTTTATTCTGCTTGCTTAAGGCTTTATATTGTTTCCTTATTCTAGAACCAATATCTTTGCTATTGTCCCTCAAATACTTGATCTCTTCTTTAACTTAATCTCATCATCTACCTCTCCCACCAAATATGGCATTAATTCCATATCCAGATGTCATGATTGATTCACTATTATCTCATAAAGGATCTCTCAAATGCTAACTCCAATTCATTCAAGTGAGTTCCCATGGCATTACAATGATTCTGTGGTTCATGTATCTGCCAAAGTTTTTAACTTTTCCCTATACTTTATCTTCTCATTGATAACTCTTCCAGTGAGACTTTCATGACTTAGTGCTGCCAAACTTGATGGTCTTCTTACCAAAAGAATTGTGCTTATTGTTCATTGCTGAGACTGTTGTGTATTAGGTCACTGCAGTGTGTGTGCACTTCTGATCCAATCTAGAGTGAAAAGAGGAGTGGGTAAAGCGAATAGCAATTTTTCATTTTTCAGTGGTACTAAAATATAAAGAGCATAGATGGAGAAATAGTGAGAAACAACTGAAGGAGAAAATTTTCTGGGTACTATGGGAGGAAAATGGAGATTCTCTATGAACTTTAAAGGGGCTATTAATGGCAGTGCATAAAAAAAGTTGCTTGTGAATTTTCATACTTGAGCAAAGAGAAGGACTGACAAAATAGAAGTCTCCCAGTTGCTGTTTTCTAAAAGACAGCTATTCAGGACAGTGATGGTTTTCTAATCTCCTATATGAATGTAAGTTATGAATGTATTACAGAGGCCACAGTTTTAGCACCACTTATAAATTCTTCTGGATATTACATTTAAGATGGAATCATTAAATGGTCCTTGTAAGACTACCAGGATTGCATGCACAGTATAACTATGTTGACCTGGCAATGAAAATGGAGTAAGTCAAACTCAGGTACTCCTTATTCCAAACCCCTTAAACATTTTCCCTACTAAATCCCACTTCTTAATATAGAGTATGGAGGCATAGCCCATATTATAGCATATTCAAGGTAAGAGAAAGAATAAAAGTACTATTCAGATACATTCCAGTTTTAAATTTCATTAGACAAATACCTTTAGTATGGTTTTGTTTCAATATTTCAACTCACTTATTCAATTCACTATGCAGTGATATGAAGATAGAAAAAAAAAAAGAAGTTAATATCATCTACTGAGCTGGCTTCCCCCACTAGAGACCAGCTTTCTTACTAATTCAGTCATCTTCCTCTTACTAGATAAATTTGTGCAGCCACTCAGTCTTTTACGTTAATTGAAAAAATGCTGATACTGTGCACTGATGGACTACAAAGCTTCACTGCAGATTTTCTGTGATCATACATACATTTGATCATTTTAAATAGAGCTCAGGGACTAGATAGCAGAGAGACTAATTCATCTCTTGTTTGGAAGGTCTGTATCCAGCATAAAGAGACATTTCTAATTCTACTCGTTACTTCTTACGAGAAAAAGAACTTAAGTATTTTATCAGAATTCTAATAAGGAAAATGCACTTAAATAATGCAATCTAAAATCTGTATGTGATTTCTGGATATCATAATTAGAATGGAGAAAGATTATCCATGAATAAAATTAATAAGCCTTAAATTTATCTTGTTTTTATTTAAACTAGATGCCAAAATTAACTTTTGAAAGTGTGCAATGCATGCCTTCATATCTCACCAACTTGTGGCTACACAATGATACTAATATTATGTTAATATTAATAGCAAACTTTCTCATCTTCACAGCTGTGATTTAGCCTGCTGATTCTTGCCTTCTTTGCCATTTAAAAGAGCCTCATTGTCACTAACAAAGACATTACCAATTTTCTGATGCTCTTAAAGCAGATAATATTTTAGGAGTTTTGCCCCAAAGTATAAGCATGGGTTGGGAATAACTGCCTTTCTCAAACACTGCATTTCCTTGTTTCCTGAAGCATTACTGTTCTCACTGAACAATGACTATGTGACAGGTTCTACATTTCAGACACTAGGAATTTAATGATCAATAAGAACATAAAGGAAAGACTCTGCTCTCATGAACTATACATCTTCAAAAGATAATGAATAATAAATAAGGAAACATAAAAAGGAAAAGGAAGGAAACTATAAATGGGATAAGAAAATGAACAGGTGGATGTAGTAGAGAATGACAAGGGTAGATGCTTCTGTATTTAGAAGGGTCAGGGAAGGCACTCCTGAAAAAATGGTCAGACCTGAAACCTAAGGAATGAAAAGCAGATAGCCACAAAAACAAACAAACTAAAACAACCCAAAATGAAGCTGGAAAAAAGGGATGAAGGTAAAAGGCACAGCTAATGGCAATCTCTTGAAGAATGAATAAATGAGTTGCGTTAAAAACAAATAAAAGCATCAAGGGGGTTAGTGAACTGTAACCAGAAACTGAGAATCACTTAAGGAAATAACCATGGCTTCCTCCCTTCTTTAAGTTTACTAAAAATAGACTTCTGCTTTCCTACCCTTTTTAACAATGAATGTTACATGATGTGTAAGTATCTGTCATGATCCTATTGAAAAATAGAAACCAGTATAAATAATTCAAGACAGTATAATAAAGAAATTTTCAGGCATGTGGAAAAAGTTGTCACCCAATAAGGGATGTTGAAGCAGCTAGACAGGAAATAGCTAAAAGCTGTTTTTATCCCTAAGACTAAAGAGATGAATTGGGAAACTATGCTTTTGGATTCCAGGGAGAGGTAGAACCATTGAGCAGTGGCCAATAGAAAATAAAATTAGTCCAAGAGAAATTCAGTCACTGCCTAAACATGGCACAGAGCAGAGACAAAGAGGGGAAGAATTAGCCCAACCTCTCATTGTGTCTCACCCTTCTATCTCTTATCAGTGCCCACCACCGGCTGAACCCGGAAGCATACTAACTAATATAGGAGCATAAGAAATGCAACGTCTTAGGGTAAGCTTCTGGGGTACAGAACAGGAATGGAAGAACTAAGAATGCTTCTGAGGTGTGGGAGGTGCTAACTGAAAAAAGCAAGCACAGCATGCAGACAGATACTTGTGGGTAGATAAAAAAGGATACATCCTAATCCTAAATGAGCAGTATCTGAAATTTGTTTATCTGAGAACCAAATTCAGACAAGTAAATTTTCCTTTTACATATCAATTAAATTGGACTGAAAAAAAGAGGCCAATTACATATCCTGGCTTTGGAAATATGTAAGGGAAATATCTTTCTAAAACTTAAAATTATAAAACCACTTTATTGATTGATATTAGTCATTTGTCTAAACTCAGCATTAAGAGAGAATTTGCAGCATTGGTAACAAACTAGTTAGGGAGACTTTAGTTTTCCTTTGGGCAGAAAATTGGGAAACGGATAACAACAACAATAACAACAAACTTATTGCAACCATACATGAAGTTTATTTGAAGACTGATTAATAGTTATTATTTTGAAGATAAATAAAAATCTGTTACTGATTACTTTGAGAATGCTTAGGGTAAAGCATACTTCCATCTTATTGACTGAATCATAATATAGCTAAATAATGAAAACCATTAGGTCTTTTCACTCTCTCTGGTCTCAATAAACACATCTCTTATTCATTAATTCAGTTTTGTTTCAGGATTCTACTGTGATACTGAAATAGAATGTATGGTTGGTTGATTCCACTAGGCCCCAGAGAATTACAGAAGGGGAGTCTGGGGATCAAAATGTGAAGAAATTAGTGAGTGGGGAGTTCTTTCAAATGAGTATAAGTAGATCAGTAGTATCATTTGTGGGCAAGTGGTTTCTGGCTGAGTTGTGGGAGAAAAAAATTTGAAAAGGGCTGTTCCTCTGCTGCTCTTGGTTCTCTACCACCTTTACTTGAGACAATCAGTATAGTCTTCTTCATTTGCAGATATTCAAACCAGTGATGCAGGTGACCTGATGAGTAAAACCAAGTCAGTGCAAAAGGTCTTCAAAGATGAAAAACTGAGAAAACTGGGAAGGGGTTTCAACTTGCCAAAGGCAGTGATTTCCAAATCCTTCTCTTCCTAGACTACTAGGGTAGGTGGACTAAAATTTATAGAGGGAAGTTCTCACTGAACCCAAACATAAAGTTTCATAAAATATGTGACTTAACTATATTCAGAAATTGGACAAAAGCAGTACAGAACTGTGATCCTTGACAGAAGGAGAACAAATGAGATGAACCTCAGGATGATATTATCTTTCTTTCTGGAAAAATTTCTAGACCAAAGAACAAAGAAATGATTGATATGCTGGACTTCATTAAAATTAAAAATGTCTGCTCTGTGAAAGAAAATGTCAACAGAATGAGGAGTCAAGCTACAGACTGGGAGAATGTATTTGTGAACGATGCAGCTGATAAAGGACTGTTATAAAAATATGCAAAGAATTCTAAATTCAATAGTAAGAAAATAAGCAACACAATTGAAAAATGAGCCAAAAGACCTGAACAGAGACCTCACCAAAGAAGATAGACAGTTGGCAAATAAACATACAAAAAGATGCTCCACATCATGTGTCATCAAGGAAATGCAAATTAAAATAATCATGAGATACCATGACACACCTATTAGAATAGAATCAGGAATACTGATAGCACTAAATACTGGTAAGGATGTGGAGCAACAGGAACTCTCATTCATTGTTAGTGGGAATGCAAAATGGTAATATCACTGTGGAAGACAGTTTGATGCTTTCTTATAATACTGAACATACTCTTGTCATACGATTCAGTGATTATGCTCCTTGATATTTACCTAAAGGATTGAAAATTCATGGCCAGAGAAAAACTCGCTCAAAGATGTTTATAGTAGTCTTATTCCTAATTGCCAAAACTTGGAGAAAATCAAGATGTCTTTAAGTATGTGAATGGGTAAATAAACTGTGGTATATTCAGACAATGGAATATTATTTAGTGCTAAAAAGAAATGAGCTATCAAGACATGAAAAGATGTGGAAGAAACTTAAATGCATATTACTAAATGAAAACAGCCAATTTGAAAAGGCTATATTCTGTATGACTCAGCTCTAAGGTATTTTGGAAGAGGCACAAATATGGAGTCAGTAAAAAAAAATCAGTTGTTGTCTGGAGTTGTCTGGGGAGAAGGGATGAGTTGATTAGCAAAGAGAAATGTTAGGGCAGTAAAACTATTTTGTATGAAACTGTAATGATGGATACATGTCATTGTAAATCTGCCCAAATCCACAGAATATACATCAGCAAGAATGGACCATAATATAAACTATAAACTTGAGTGAATATGGTATGTCAGTGTAGGTTTATCAACTGTAACAAATGCACCACTCTGGTGAGGGGTGTTGATAATTGGGAAGACTGCGTGCACGTGGGGGCAGAAAGTACATGGGAAATCTGTCTACCTCTTTCACAATTTTGCTGAACCTTAAACTGCTCTAAAAATTGTCCTTAAAATATAAAAAACCTAATAGTATATTTTCCTTGCTATTTTTGAGACTTGCTTGGAACCTGTGATCCCTTTCGTCTTCATGATTTATCCCTTTTGAAATGAGATTGTCTATCCTATACCTGTCCAATTACTGTATTGTGGAAGCACATAATTTGCTGTCTGGTTTCACAGGTTCATACCTCAGGATGAGTCATAACTCAAGTCTCACTCATATCTGATTTAGATGATATTTTAGATGAGATTTTGGACTAAGACTTGACAGAATGAGATAAGACTCTTGGTGACTTCGGTGATAGGGTAAATTTATTTTGGATATGAGGACGTGAATTTGGGGAGTTAGAGTGTGAAATGTCATAGGATGAACTGTGCTATCCCCAATAACTGTTATGTTGAAGTTCTAATCCATAGTACCTTAGAATGTGACTGTTTTTGAACATAGAGTCTTAACATAAGTGATTATGTTAAAAAGAGGCAATTATGGTGAGCCATAATCCAATATAACTGTTGTCCTTATAAGAAGAGAAAATCTGAATATAGACACAAATAAAGGGAAGACAACATGAAGACACAGGGAGAAGATAATCATCTACAAGCTCAGGGGAGAGGTTTGGAAGGATCTTTCCCTCATGATCTTCCGTGGGAACCAACTTTGCTGACACCTAGATCTCAGAGTTCTGGCTTCTAGAACTGTGAGAAAATAAACATCCACTGTTTAAGCCATCCAGTCTGTTACTTTGTAAGCATATCTCTAACAGATTAACACACCCCAAGAATTTTAATCAAGAAGGCTATTAAGAAATAGATAGCTGTTACCCAAGAAGCAGAGAATGACATCTACAAGAGACACAAGTCATAATGTTCTAATCTTCAGGCTTTTCCTCTTTACTTTTGTGAATCTTTGGTTAAGGTTTCTAAAATAGCTGCTCCGTTTTAGTACTTAATTATGACAGTGATGATATCTTTGGTTTTAATATTGCTTTTTCATTCCTCAAAAGAAACAGCAAATTGTTCTTTTGTATTAATGCAATACTTAGCTACTATTTGCTTTAGATTTGGCTACACTATAAATTTAACCGAACTGTTGAGATTTTCCTTCTCAAGACGCAACTCAGCTTCTCTTGATATCATTTCCTTGTAAGAAATTATTATCTTATCTGAATAGTTGAAAGCAACCACAAAGTGAATTTTTATATGACAATCATTACCATAGGTCAGACAGTCAAACAATTAAAGTTCTCATATCTAGTCTACAGGTTATTAGATTAGAGATGGCATCAGTTCTATTGGTTTAAGTTTAACACTCTTGGTTCTCTTTTTGGAAATCAACAACAGGCTATAATTATAATCCTTCTTTTAATATTTGTCTGTATTATATTACTCAAATGTGCATTCTCCAGAATCATTCTTGCTGCCTGCAATCACAATTCTCTGAAAGATGCAACAAATTGTCTCCCAAAGAAGAAAAAGAAAATCTGACACCTAACAAAGGTTAGAACAGTACTGTCAAAAACTCGAAAAATGACCCTGAGATATCTGACAATGATATAGAACCATATTGATCATATTCCGTGATGGAAATGATTTACCATGCAGCTTGTCTAAAGAGTGACCAAAAACACACTGAGAATTTCAATCAACATACTAAACAATTTTGAGGCCAATCGCATTTTCTATCTGTGTTAAATAATTCTGGGATTAAATAAATGTACCTGCTTCTGTGCTAAATAATAATTGTAAAAATAAAGTAACTTAGCTTGATGCTCTAGGAAATATTTATTCCTGGAAGACTGGACTATGGAAACACTAAATTAAGCTTATCTGCCCATATGAACATTTTGCTTATTAAGGCTTTTCCACCAGTACAAAGCTATTTTGTTATTAAACTCTCCTCATTTCCAAGCAGTCCTCTATCTTGGATGATCTGTTTTAAAATCAATGAACCTCAGTAATAAAATCCTCTAAGTATTGTGTCATAAATTCTGATAATGAGACAAAACTATTATTTGTTTGATGTGATATTCTCAATAAAGATAATAAGTCCAGTAAACTCAGCTTTGCTTGATCAACTGTTCAAGGGTTTGAGCCAATATTTGTTAGAGCAATGAAGAATTTTGAAGGATTATAAGCAGGTTTATAATATTCAAATCTGCATTTAGGAAATATTACTCTGAATGAGAGGCCAATGAATAGGCCTAAAATTTTATTTTAGTAACATTTAATTATTCATAATTATTTTTCCTGTAGACTTTCTTACAGTTAAAACAATAGGTTTTTACATAGTATTCTAGACTTGCTTGATACTTTCCCTATCAGTATAAACAATGAATAGATTATATAACTATGTCAATAATAAGTTTTATAAAGTTACTGTGTGAAATATCAAGACTTGGGTCTGTCAGAGCTAAGGACTAGATCCTAATTTCTAATAACTGCAAGCAGGAACTGTCTACTTGAAAGGCCCTGGAGAAATCAGTCAGCTTGGTTTTCATCTCTTAGCAGCAATGTCAGGGTCAGTCAATACAGTCGTCTAGTTTTAAAGATAAAATATTGACACAAAAATAATCAAATTATGTAAAGGAAAAGTGCTTCTAAGATTTTATATAATTCACTAGTCAAGTGTTCCCATTAAATT
The DNA here is from genome assembly GCF_009834535.1 of Camelus ferus. Classification (NCBI taxonomy): domain Eukaryota; kingdom Metazoa; phylum Chordata; class Mammalia; order Artiodactyla; family Camelidae; genus Camelus; species Camelus ferus. Next base: position 6,630,902 of record NC_045703.1, read on the forward strand.
CACACTCATTTCAATGTACATGCAATTTATACCGCATTTAGGGGCACTCTAAGTCCATCCCTATGCATTGAACTATGATCCTAACACAGATTGGCTTATATTCATGTTCAGAACTTGTGATTACTGGGAACATTTCTCCTAGAATTGTCCAGCCCCTAAGGCTATTGATCTAGTGACAAACCTTACTGCATCTCTCCATCTATTTTCAACTGATGCACTGGAGTTGACCTTTGCTATGCTCTGTAATTTTGCTCCTCTGTGGTTTCTTATAATGAGTATGTCTATGACAATAAATCTTTCCTTGAATGTAGTTCTTGAGTTAACTGTAATTCATAATACAGCAGTTTATTTACTACAGCTTATTTTGGATACTTTCAAATGGTTATCTTAATATTCTTTATCACTAAATACAGTTGTATTTATTTTAAAAGCCATATGTAATCACATTGTTTAAAGTTTAGTGATTTATTTTCATGTGTGCACATGAGATTTTGAATTTGAAAGCTATGGAAATGTGTAGATCATTATACAAATACTAGATGTTTTATTACCAACTTCACTACAAAACGGATTTTCATTCTTTAGATAAATTATATTATATAATGTAAATCCATGTGAAGAGATTGTCTCTTGAATCATGGTGATGGAGTGGATGTCTTTGAGTACTCTGAATAGACCTACACTTCATTTCCATGTTGCTATGCTACTCAGTTGATTTACAAAGGCTTCCTTCCCCTTGAACCTAAACCAACCTATTTTCTAGCCCAATCTTAAGTTATTAAAGTTTGATTCACACCCATTTCCAAGGTTAAGTGCTTTTGTAATGTACAATTCCACTGAAGACTCTGCTTTTACTGTATTATTTGAAGGTAATATGAAGCCAACTTTAGAGATGTCAGTGGAATTTATATGGGATGCTCCTTCAACTTCTTAAAAACAGCCTTAGAAAGATTAATTAAAACCTGAGTGATAAGCATTTAAGGTGCTTCTAATAGGCAAAAGTAATATCTGAACTCACCTACATCTTGAGATATATAATTCAGGGGAAGATGATAAACCTAATTTAGCTCAACAGCACAGATTTTATCTTCATTGTCAACACATCTGCTGTAGTGTAGGCTCTGGTGTCCACATCAGGGGAAAAATTGACTTTTCTCCTAGATGGGTACACTCTAAACTGCATAATCTAATGGTCCTTCCATGTTTAAGCAGCAGTTTTAGACTCATCTGGACACATTCCAGCCTTTTAATTAAAATTCTATGGGTTAAGATGAGGGATGTGTTATGAGAGGAAGTTTGAGGGTCAGCAGAGGGAGATATGGTGTCCTCTTGCAAGATTGCTTTAGTAAACAAAAACATATTTATAAATTTTAGACATCATGCAGCAAATATACCTGGTTCCCCTCTACCTATATATTTTCTTTAAAAGTTATGTGAAGCCATTCTACTTAATTTGACCAGTGAAATGTCTGTGTAAATTAGAAGCTTAAGAGCCTGTGCTAAGCATGGATCCTCCTTTCCCGCATTAATGGAGGCATGTGTCAAAACAGAGCCTGTCTGCATTTTTGCAAAGTACACGTACTTTGAATAAGAGACCCACCTGTGTTTTTTAAGCCACAGAGTGGATGCAGTCTAGTTTAGCCTATCCATATTGATACAAATATTTAAAAAATTCTATTCATTTTTATGATGATCTGGAAAACTATCTTAGAATGTGTATTTGACTTGACAGATCAATTGAGTATTCAAAGAGCAGGGTCCTGCATCTATTAGATTTCCCCTTTGTTTACTGTTAATTTTTAGAAAGAGTTATATTAGTTTTCATCCTTTCTGGCTTTCATTTTACTTCTTAGACAACTGAAGTCCAGCTTGAACTATGACTTCCAAAATGAAACTTTAAACTGCTTAATAGGCTTCTTACGGACAAAAGTTATCAGCTTTTTAAAAACCTCATCTTATTCACTTTCTCTAATATTTGATTCTTCCTCTTTGGATTCCCTCTTCTTTGGTTTGGGCATAATTTATCCTTGGATCATCACCTACCTCCGTGGACTCTTATTCTCCATCCCTTGAGGGTTGTCCTCCCCCTGCTAATTTGTCAATACTAATATTTCTCAGAGTTTCATCGTTAGCTGTCATCAAACATCATCTTACCCACTCCATGGTCTTCAACATTTCCTAACAGCTCTTTACTTAAACTTTCACATTTTCTATGAGCTTTAGATTAGAACTTCTCACCACCTAAAGGCTATCCTTTGTGTTCTGAGACTATTTACTTTTATCACACCTACTTCCCCTATTATTCCTACAATCACTGAAGTCCAAAATTTGGATTTAATTTTATATTTCATCTTCCACCCACTATCCCCTAGTTGTTCCCTAGTTCTTCCATCCCACAGTTCACAAATAGAATATCATTTCTACTTGTTTAATAGGTCTTAAGTCTGTTACCTCATAATCATTAACGCTGCTGCATTTATGTAGAATTTTTATCAATTATAGACATCCTTCAGAGATATAGCAGGTTTGGTTCCAGATCACCCCAGTAAAGTGAGTATCACAACAGAGCAAGCTACATATATATTTTTTTCTTTTTTTGGTTTCCCAGTGCATATATATAATTATGGTTATACTACACTATAGTCCATTAAGTTTACAATAGCATTATATCTAAAAAATCCTAATTAAAAATAATTTATTGCTAAAAAATGCTATTGTCTGAGCTTTCAGTGAGTCATAATCTTTTTGCTGGTGAAAGGTCTTGCCTTTATGTTGATGGCTGCTGACAAATCAGGGTGCTGTTTATTGAAGGTTGTCGGGTATGTGGCTACTTCTTAACATAAGACAACAATGAAGTCTGCCACAGTGACTGACTCTTCGTTTAACAAACAATTTCTCTGCAGCATGCAATGTTGTTTGATAACATTTTACCCACAGTAGAACTTCTTTCAAAAGTGGAGTCAAACCTCTCAAACACTACCACTGCTTTATCAACTAAGTTTATGTAATATTCTAATTCCTTTGCTGTCACTTCAACAATCTTTGTAACATCTTCACCAGGAGTAGACTCCATCTCAAGAAATCAACTTCTTTGTGTATGCATAAGAAGCAACTCCTTAACTGTTCATGTTTTACCATGAGATGTCAACAATTCACTGATACCTTCAGGCTCCTCTTGGAATCCTAGTGCTTTCACTATTTCTGCCACATCTATGGGTACTTCCTTTGCTGAAGTATTTAACACCTCAGAGTCATCCATGATGCTTGGAATTAACTGCTTCCAAAGCCCTGTTAATGTCAATACTTTGACTTCTTCCTATGAATCACAAATGTTCTTCATGGCATCTGGAATGGTAAATCCTTTTCAGAAGGTTTTCAAGTTACTTTGCCCACATCCGTCAGAAAAAAATCACTATCCACAGCAGCTGTTGCCTTAAAAAATTTCAATATTGCTGCGTCTCAGGGAATAGAGAGGACTGAGGAGAGGAAGAGAGGTGTGGGGATGGCTGCATGGTAGAGCAGTCAGAAAACACACACCTTTTATCAATTAAGTTCATGCTCTGTTTGTGGCACAGTTTGTGGTGCCCTAAAATAATTACAACAGTAACAACAAAGATCACTGATCAGAGATCAATAACCAATAATATAATAAAGAAAAAAATCTGAAATATTCCAAGAATTACCAAAATGTGACAAAATGAACAAACACTGTTGGAAAAATGATGGCTATAGACTTGCTGGATGCAGAGCTGCCATCACCTTCAACTTGTGAAAAACACTGTATCTTCATAGGGCAATAAAGTGAAGTGCAATAAAAGGACGGGTGCCTGATTCTGGAATATGATGTTTACTTGTGCCCTGGATTAGTACTTCAAGTTCCATCATCCCTCATCTTCCTCCATGAGGCCGAAGATCATTTTACAATTAAAACTTGATAATCTCTTTCTTAGTTACACCATCTCCATGACTTCTCCATCAAATTTTTAAACTTTTTTGTTGAATCCATATCTTACAGAGACGTGTAAACAAAATGCATAAAGAAATACATTTATCTGGTGATGAGTATGCAGTCTTTTTTCTCTGACTTCTTGCTGCAACTCCATTCCAGAAATAACCCTGTTATATACCAGATATGACTCTCTTGGAATCCTCAGTTCCCATGGAATCAAATTTTAAAACTAATGTGAAAAACCATACTAATGCTAAACACCAATAACAATACTACATAAAGCACAAATTAGATGACATGTTATTTTTCATGTTCCAGCTTCACTTATTTTTAAACCTTGACTTGACTACATAGCATATATAGTACTTATTTTTAGTATCATCTGTTATTTTGTCAGGCTGAAGTGCTTTTGCTCCTGGTCATTCTAGTTTACTCTTGCTACAATTAATTAAAATTAATTGCAAGCTTTTCTCTGGAATCTCCACTAGAGGTTGTTGTATGTACAGCCCCTCTCCTCATTATTCTTTCCATTAGCTAGTTTTTAAAATAGGTGGATCACAATCTTAGTTCAATATTACAGGCTGCAGTATTCAAAGCCTTCTCTAAAATTTTTGAAGTTGGTTCAAAAGAGAGAAGAAAGAGTGTCTCTTCTGATATTTTAAGATTTAAAACTCTTGAGCTGTTAGTTTTCCATTATTTTCTGGGAAACATTATGCAATAAAATAAAATAAATTGACATGTAGAGTAATGAATGATGGAAAGAATATTGTGGAAACACTTGAGTACTTGTTTTAGTGGTTCCTGAGTTTTAGTGGCATCCTTGCCCTTTCCATGGATGAAGTGTCCAATCTTTCCTTCTATTATGTAAACTGCTCCATACAGTTTACAATAAAGACCTTTTATGTATTAGCTGATTTAAATTGGGTTTATGTCACTTACATCTAAGTATTTTTCACTTCTACACACATAACTACAAAAAATATGGTGATACAGTTCAGTAAGTTAAAAGTTTCCCTGGATTATACTTAAGGATCCCAACTTGAGCAAGTCTTGACTAGACGAAGTACTTCCAACTTTCCTCTGTGTCCCCATAGTTTTCTTAGAAGACATTTGTAGCTTAATCACACTTCTTTATCTTGGTTTATAGTTTGTCATCACTCACCCCCATAACCTCACTCTTGACTGGAAAAAAAAATTGTGTTGTATTTATTTCTCTAATTCTCTTAATTTTATGATTGTTATTTAATGTTTGGATGTAGATGACAGTAGAAAAAATTAACTTACGTGATACTCTGAAGATTATCTGAGATTTTTGAAAGGTAAAAAGAACATTAGAGGTCAGGTGATTTTATGTCCCAACTTATATAAATAACTATTCTCAAGAGCCCTTGACAGCTGGTCATCCATCTCTGTTTAAATATGGCATTGATTCTCAAGATGGCTTGTTCTATCAATGGATAACTCAAACAATGAAAATAACATACAATTTCGATGCCAATTTTTAATTTCCATAATGACATAAAATCACAAGTCTTTTAAGTTACTATATTTGTCAGGTAGGGCTGCCATAACAAAATACCACAGACTGGGTGGCTTAAACAATGGAAATCTATTTTCTTACAGTTTTGGAGGCTGGAAGTCTAAGATCAAGGTGTTGGCTAGGTTGGTTTCTCCTGAGGCCTATTTCCCTGGCTTGTAGATGGTGGCCTTCTCTCTGTGGTCCTCACATGATCTTTTCTCCAGTCATGGACTCCTGGTGTTTTTCTCATCTTAGAAGAACACCAGTCATACTGAATTAGGGTCTCACCCTTATGACCTCATTTAATCTTAATTTCATCCTTAAAGATCCTATTCCAAATCTGTATCGCATTGGGGGCTAGGATTTCAACATATAAATTTGGTGAGGTATAAGTTCAATTCATAAGGGCAACAAGAATAAAATGCCTTTATATTTCTTCCTGCTCACATAATTAAGAAGCCATATTGAAATTTTAATTTTGATCAATGATCCTGAAAAAATTTTCACTTGGTTTATAAATATTACATTGGTCTTTTTAATTCAATCTATTACTGCCAGTGAACCATTTCATGCTCTGTATAATTTACAAATATCTTGATTAATCAGAACTAATGACGGAATTATTATTTCCCATATCACTTTTGTCACATTTCTTCACTGATCTTTAGGAAGCATGATCCATTTCCCACTGAAAGATACTAATTTTATGAAGTATAAGCAAAGTAAGGTAGGAGAGTAATTTCTCTGAAGAGTCATTTCAATTTTTATTAACAGAAAACTAGCCAGTGCACAAAGCACAACTGCTTAAATTTCTACTGAAACAATTTTGGTTATATAGAGATTTTGACATCAAATATGCATATTTCATCTTATTCTGAATGACAGCAACCATATGCAGCCTTTCAACCATGTAAATTGTATTAGATATTAATGCACTAGCATGGCCAACTTAATGGCATATGGTTAGAATCATATTTGTGTCATTTTTTAACTTGAATTTTTAAAACATAACTAAAATTAATTTTATAATAATCTCAGAGTTTAAATATATCAGTAATGATCTCTTGACATTCATTTTATAGTGATTAAGTGGATACTTTCATATATATTTTTGGAAGTACTTAGTAGGATGCACATAAGAAGTTTAGAATTAATTATTTTGATTTAATTTATAAGGTGATTATAATGCCTCACTGCTTATAATACTTACCATGAACCCACAATTTAGTAGACACAGCTACTTCTTTATAGCTTAGTAACAATAGTAAATTTTACTTGAGTGTTGTCTATACAAAGACAGAAACTTATGAATAGAATAATTTTTCTCCCTAAATTTACTGAAGACTACTTCTTGTACCATCTCAGAGTCTGAAACAGGCAAGAGGATCAAAATAGTAGTTTAGATAGAAAATTAACAGTCATATATAAAAAGAGAAATTCTCGAAATTTTCAAAAATGATATATATTTACTAAATTAAAATTTCAGGAAAGCAGAATCTTTTGTGGTTCATTTGAGCTACTTTTTGCTGTATATTATCTTTTTATAGTGATTTTTTACTATTTAAGTAATAATTGTTTTTTTACTATTTAGGTAAAATTCAATATTATAAATGAAGTTTATAGCTAATATATAAAGTGAGATTTTTCCTTTTAAAGTAAAAACTAGGAGATTGGAATATTAACCCTGATTAGATTATAGTACAAAGCTAGAGTAATCAAAATAACATGGTATTGGCACAAAAACAGACACACAGATCAATGGAACAGAATGGAGAGGCCAGGAATAAATCCACACACTTATGGTCAATTAATCTACAAAAAAGGAGGCAGGAATATGCAATGGAGAAAAGCCAGTCTCTTCAATAAGTGATGCTGGGAAAACTGGACAGTTACATATAAAAGAATGACATTAGAACATTATCTGATACCATACACAAAAATGAACTGAAAATGGATTAAAGATCGAAGTATAAGACCAGAAACCATCAAATTCCTAGAGAAAACATAGGTGGAATACTCTGACATAAACTGGAGCAAATTTCTTTTCTTTATTTTTGCTTCTGTCTCCTAAAGCAAAGGAAATAAAAGCAAAAATAAACACATGGGCCCTAATTAAACTTAAAAGCCTTTGCACAGCAAGAGAAACTATCAACAAACTAGTGAATATAAAACAACAAAAGCAGATGCACAGTTACATAGAACAAACTAGTGGTTACCAGTGGGGAGAGGGAAGGGAAGAGGGGCAACATAAGGAAAGGGGATTAAGAGGTACAAATTATAATGAATAAAATAAACTACAAAGACATATTGTACAACACAGGGAATATAGCCAATATTTTATAATAACTATAAATGGAGTCTAATCTTTAAAAATTATGAATCACTATATTGTACAACTGTAACCTATATAATATTATATATCAACTATGCTTCAATAAAATATAAAATAAAAATAGATAAGCAACAAAGATATACTGTATAGCACAGGGAACTATAGTCATTATCTGGTAATAGCCTACAATGGAACATAATCTGCAAAAATACTGAATCGTTATGCTGTACACCTGAAACTAATATTGCAAACAAATTATACTTCAGTTAAAAACACAAAAAAAGCACAATATTTGTTACATGATTAATTATAAAACTCCTTTTTCAATGGTTACTGACGGGGGAAGGGGTGGGGAGGGATAAATTGGGAGCTCAAGATTTGCAGATATTAATATATATAAAATAAACAAGTTCATACTGTATAGCAGAGGGAATTATATTCAATATCTTGTAATAACTTATGGTGAAAAAGGATATGAAAATGAATATACGTAAATAAATATATGTATGTTCATGTATGACTGAAGCATTATGCTATACACCAGAAATGGACACAACATTGTAAACTGACTATACTTTAATAAAAAAAAATAAATATATACACAAAAAACCCTACTTTTTCATATAAACATTCTATTAAAATAGGGAGAGCCCTCAGCAACGTATAATAATGAATACCCTGAGGGATTCTTCAGCAATAAGTAATCTCTGTCCTGTCACAATCTACTTCATACTCTCAGCAATGTCAGATTCTCAGAATACAGGTAGGTTTTGCAAGAGAAACTCTCTACCCTTGAGTCGGGAAGGAAGACAAGTAGATGCGAATAATAAAAGGCTTCAGGTGGTTGCACCTCTCAGGTGTTTACGTGGATAAAAACTGCTGGAGGAGGTAGTGTTCTCCTCTGGCTGAGACCATGGGATGATGGTGGAGCCAGAGATGTTTTCTGAGAATTTCACCTCCTCGGTATCCCTGTGAAAGCATTTCAATGCCTTCAGGGGTTAGGGGAATATATACTGTTTGGGAGACCTTCTAGCTGCTTGAGATCAAATGGACACACTCCCTCTTACAATAAAGTAGTCAAGAATTTATTTCCAATTTTCCTAGAGATTTTCCAGATCCAGTGTCATCCAATAAGCCCACATTGTTCATATTTAATAGTGTAAGTTCAAGATTTTTAATGACCTCCTTTATCTTGTGGCTTCAAGAATTTTAGAAATTTTACAGCAGAGAAAGAGAAATTTTTCTGGTTGTTTTATTAAAGGAAACATCCAAGCTACTTCTGAAAAATATCCCCACATGTGTAGAGAAACTAGGTTAACTGAGAGAAAAAAAATACTTTCAAAAGAAAATCTGTACTGTGGAAATATGATGAATATATACTAACAAAAAAAGCAAAGGTAATTTTACTCATCTATCCTTTCGAACATATAATTCTTTAATTCCATTTGATCCCATAAACTTATTTTTTTCTGAAGAGAAATCCAATGCAATATTACACTCAAACATGTTTTATTTTCTTGATAATTTTTAATAAACAGAAATCAAGCTATAGTTTGTGTAACACAAATAATTTTATCTACTTTGCTCATGTTATGTGCTGATCAGGGGCCCAGTACATTTATTGAATGCATGTTCCAGAAAAGCACATTTCTTTCCCCAAAAAGAAATATGCATGTGGTATTTTAAAATTAAATGAATAAAGCAAAAATTAAATGAACATGATGAGTGACTATTTTTAAGTATGTTTTCTATAAATTTTCAGAAGTCATTTCTATCAGTTTCCCTTCTTACGTGTTAAGCTCACTGATATCCCTTCCTAATGTAGACATTTGTTACTCTTGTATGAAAATTCATAAAGTGACTATTTTCCTATTTTAAATTTCATTTAGATTAAAAATACATTATTTCAAATGAATTTAATCAGAATATAATTTTTTACAATGTGGTAACCTGAACTCATCTTGCAACATTTACTTTAAAGTAAATAGAAGAAAAAAAATTGTAAAAGTAGTTTGTCTCTAAGATACTATGTTGTATAACTTCTGAATATGTTTACATCTGATGATAGCTTAAGAGCATTAGTAAGTTTTGGAAAGCATCTAAAATTTTACATTTAAATATTTTATATATGCATACAATATGTGTGTTATGTATACTAATGTTTACTTTTTAACAAAGTCTGCAAAAATAAGATTCATGTGAAGAAGCAAAAATAAGTTTTCCAAAATATTTTTCATTAGTCTTATGTCATTAAAAAGTTTTTTTTTATAAAGATTTGTGTTTTTTCTAACTTTTCCCCCTGAATTTCCTAGGATGAACTAGACCTAAAATATGACTCTAAATGGGATTTTAATAATAACATTAATTTTATGATCATGTTAAATAGAAATAGAATATTAATCTCAGTTACCTGATGTGTTCAAACTTGTCTTTAAGTTCCCACACAAATCTAAGCCAATAGTAACTGTTCTAAATAAAATTAGCTTTTCTTAATAAAGAGACTAGAATGAATGGAAGAGTGAAAAAAGGTTCTATATTTTTGAAATGCATTATTTATCCTTGGTTCAAACATTGCTTTCTGTAAACAGAATCTCTTGATAGTCAATAATAGAATGAATAATAGTCATTAGTATCAGCCAGCATTTATATGTGCTGACACACTTTTCATGTCACTGGTAATCTGCTAGTATTTTGCAATACAATGAAAACCTATTTGGTTAGAAAATTACAGAGGCACAGAAAAGTAGATTATCATCTTTCTGGGCAGTCTTTATTTACAAGGCAATTCCTTTAGCAGTATTTCTCATTTGATTAGTTTAATGGAGGAGCAGTAGTATAAATATTTAAGTACATTATGAAAACAAGATGGTAGGTAATTATTGGTGAGGCTTTTATTTTTATGATTAACTTCCTGTAAAAGGGAATCATTAACAGAATAATTTTTGAAGGATACAGAGACTCAGGTTAATAGTGTATGGTACTTTCTGCTTTACCAAGAGAAACTAAATCAACAGAGTGTTGCTATATAAAGAAAACATACATTTGAAGTCAGTTAAGCTATCTTCCTTCATTAATCTGGAAACTGAGTGGAAAGACAACAAAGTCTAGTTTGTGAAATATGAGAAATTCTGAAACACTGAAATCACAAATACAGATTTTTCTTAAAGATTGCATATTAACATTCAAATGATTTATATAGTTTTAACAAATCAGGCTTGTGACTATAGTTAGTATGTGTCATCTAATTTGCTCTTCATAATCGTCTTATGATCACGAATATCTTGGGTCTACTGGAAGAACTGTGTGAGAAAAATCCAGTTACAGAGAGTGTTCTTTTATTCATGCCAGGATAAGAACTTCCACACCTTCCACAGAAAGGTGACAGTAGCTTTACTTGGGTACAACTCTAAGCAAAAAAGATGTCAATGTGAACAGAAGACAGAATATCTTCTAGTAGGTCAGAATGAAAGAGGCTAGGAATCCAGAAACGGCAGGTTTGCCATTTTAGTCTGTTTTCCATGGACATGGTTCAGATACAAAACACTTGTATTGTTTTAAAAATCAGGAAAATGAGGTAGCTGTGCCTTTTTATCCCAGTGGAAAAGCATTTTCTAATCTCTTATTGCATTATTTTTTCAAAACTCTATAAAATGCCATATAATCACTCTTTCTCATACAAGTGGGAAAAATACATAATACAGATGAAATGCCGAGGCTTAGCATCATGTAAATAGTGTTACATATCATCTCAGCAGCTACAGGATTGGGGGAAGAAAACAGAGAATTGTAAACTTCCGAATTTAGTTTTGATTTTTGTCAAACCTTCAAAAATGCTTCACAGATCTGAATTTCATTTATTCTGAAACTGAATATTTCTATTAATAATTGAGTCTATAGGTGTAGCAAGATGCAGAGCTCTTTTTGTGGAGCACCTCAAAATACTGAATATAGGAAGAAAAGCTTCTTAAAAGAAGGAACTAGACACTAATGGACATTTAATCTGCTAGTATCTAGAGCTAATGATGAACTAACTAAGCTCTTTGGGAACTTCCAGGGAAGTTACAAAGGGCATATTTGTTCCAACTTTAATACACACATATTTAGAGTGGGAGAGATAAAAGCAAGATACAATTTGTCAGAGAGGAAGTCAAAAGTAAGGTAAAACTTTGAAACTACTGGATGGGGAAAACCTTCAAACATACCTAAACATTAATCAAAAAGAAAAAAAAAACAATTGAGTATTGATGCATTTCTGTGAGCTTATCTATAAGTCAAACAATGTTATAAAAACTGAAAACATAAAGGTTTTTGGGAAGATGCATGATAGAAAACAAAAATTCTGGCTTTTAATTTTTATTCAAAAGTATTCTTAAAATAATTTCTCAGTAAAGAAGAGCAGTCACAAAGGAATAAAGTCATAGGAATCTCAAACTACTAAATTCTCATTATATACAATTTAGTAAATTTGTAATATTATTAAATATGGCAAAACAGCTCATGCTTGATAAATGGCTTACCGACACTTATTTAAACATTTAAAAATTTGTTCCTAATATAATATGTCAAGGTGACCACTGTTTATTCAAATTGTGCCATGGAACAACATTCCCATAATTAAATTATAAAGCTGATTAACATTAGCAGAGGTGAGAGGTAATAGAGAAATTCACATGTACTGGCCATATCTATGATTCATCTTTTATTTTTTAATACAAATTTTCCATGTTTTATTACCATGTTGTAAAAACTAATTTAGAGTCATCTTTCATTCTGTTGAATAGGTATTTTCATATATCCCATGTAACAAGTTGATCAGAAAAGTCGACTATAATGTGAAATATTATCTCATTAGAGTCATATGTGAATATGTTGGAATGGAATATACATAAAATATTTTCATTTTGCTTTTAAAATGAATTAAAATGCAACTATTGTCTCTTTTAATGTTACTATTTGTCATAGTTAAAAGGCAGATATATTTATTTCCATGATTATGCACATATGTAAATGTGTACAAAATAACTCTAAAATTAAAACAAAAACCTTTCATGTGCCTTTTCTTTATGTTTATTTAACAATTATCTTTTCTTGCCCCCTCTTTTTTCTTCCTTTTACATTTCATGCAGTTAAATCTACTCAATATCTAATTTTCTTGTTTAAATTTGGGACACGTGTTCTCATACCTGTGACTTTTCCCTTCAGTTTTTAAAGTGATTATATTACACAATATTTTACACACATACACACAGCACAGATATGTGTATATGCATGTATTCCTATGAGATCACCACCCAACCTAAGAACGAGAATATTACCAAATACTGCTGAAATTATCTGCACGTCTCTCTAATTTCATCCTCCTTTCTTCTCCTTCCCACATCTATAACTATCCTGTATGTATAATAATTATTTGCTTTCATTTATTAAAATATAATTACCATATTTGTATATGACCAAAGCATATAGATTATTTTGTTGTTTTAAATTTATATAAATGAAATCACGTTGTATGCATAATTAGATAGAGCTTTGACCCATATTATTTCCCATGTGTTTCTGATTCTTTCATTTTCATCAACATGTAATAATTCACTTTGTGAATAAATCCAATTTTATATTCACTCTTCTCACATTGGCTATGTAGTTGTTTTCTGTAGTGGGTTGAATAGTGTCCCTCAAAATTCATGACCACCTGGAATCTCAGAATGTGACGTTATTTGCAAATAAGTTTTTGCAAATGTAATTAGTTAAGAATCCTGAGAAGAAATTACCCTGGATTAGGATGGACCCTAAATCCAATGACTAGCGTCCTTATAAAAGGAAAGGGTACAAAGATAAGAGGAAAGAAGCTGTGTAGACAGAGGTAGACAGTTATGCTGCCACAACAAAGCATTGCCAAGAACCACCAGGAGCCAGAAGATGCAGAGGATTAGAACCTTTGGAGGGACCCTGGCTCTGCCCATACCATGATTTCAGATTTCTGACCTCAAGTACTGTGACAAAAGGACTAGCTCTTGTTTTAAGTTCTCATTTTATGCTCTATGTCTCTCTGTTTTCTATTGTCCGTTTTTCTGAGTCTCTGGGCTTCATGCTGGTAGCACCTTCAAGTTTGTCTTCCTGCTCAGTAGGTATTTCTAATTCTTTCTTCATAGATGTTTCATCTGCTGGTGAATCCATCAATGAGTTGTAAATTTCAATGATTTCACAGGTTGTTTAATATTCTTCTCTCTTCCATGCATTTTATACTGTCCCTTTCCTGACAACTTTTCTTATCCTATGTTTTATTTCTTTAAGACTCATATGCATGGTCATTTTTATATTCTGCACCTAACAATTTAAACATCTAAATTTCTTGGGGATTTATAGCCATTTCTTATTTCTCCTAGCTCACCAGTGTTTGTTTGTATTGCATAATTTGTCTAACAAAGGGCAGTGCTGGACTTCTAATTTTGCAGAAGGATCCTGTGCAGTTTATCTCACCAGCCCACACCCTTACTCCCACAGATTTTAATGAAGATATTTATCTATTTTTTTCATCACAGAAGGATTCTTGATAGTCCTTTCTCTTGTCTTCTCCCTCCCTCTTTCTCTCCCCATCTCTCTTTGTCCTTCTTTACTTATATATTATTTACTTGTTTTCAGAAGGAATGTTAAGAATTATTATTACAACAAATAATAGGAATCCTAATTGTTGCTCTTTTCGGTGATTGGCTTTTCTTTGTTAATTATGGAAATTTTATGAATATCTACATTATATGTATCTTAGCCTAAAATACATCAATATCAATAAAGATATTTTTGAAAAATGTTGCTTCAGTTTAGCCCAGAAGTTCCCCAGACTTAGCAAACACCGACTTATGAATACATTGAGTTATACATGACTTAAATTTCTTTTTTTTTTTTTTTTTTGCACCTTTGGATTGTTCTAATGGATTATGTCCCAGATGAGTATTAGCATATTGGTAGGGTGGGGCCATTTTTTTTTTTTCTGTACCCTTTTACCAACCTCTCTCTATTCCCCTCTTCTCACCTCCTACCAACCCTGACTACCACTTCTTTGCTATCTATTTCATAGATTTACTTTTTTTTAGATTCCACATATAGGTAATACTGTGCAGTATTTTTCTTTTTCTCTCTGTATGGCTTATTTCACTTAGCATAATGCACTCTAAAATCATTCATGTAGTGGAAAATGACAGGATTTCCATCCTTTTTTAGGTTTAATAATATATATTAATGTATACATAATTTTCTTGATCCATTCATTCATTGATGAACACTTAGGTTGTTTCCATACATTGATTATTGGGAATAATGCTATGAACATAGGATTACTGATTATCTCTTCGAGATGATTTTATTCCTTTGGATATGTACCCAGGGTGGGATTGCTAGATCATATATGGTCATTGTATTTTTAATTTTTTAAGGAACCTCTATGCTGTTTTCAATAGTGGTTGTACCAGTTTACATTCTCATCAACAGTGCAAAAAAGTTCTGTTTTCTCCATGTCTTTGTCAACACTTTTTATTTCTCCTCTTTTTAGAAATAGATATTCTTCTATCTAGAAGTAGATATTCTATCTAGATTTGATTTGCATTTCCCTAATGATTAGTGACACTGAGCAACTTTTTGTGTACCTGTTGGCTATTTGTATGTCTTCTTGGGGAAAATGGCTATTTAGGTACTTTGACTAAATAACAATTTTTAAAAATTGGACTGTTTGTTATTTTTCTGTTGAGTTGTATAAGTTTCTTGTATAGT
This sequence comes from Camelus ferus, assembly GCF_009834535.1. NCBI lineage: Eukaryota > Metazoa > Chordata > Mammalia > Artiodactyla > Camelidae > Camelus > Camelus ferus. Next base: position 6,646,466 of record NC_045703.1, read on the forward strand.
TTGGTTATTAGCCCATTATTGCAAGTATTTTCTCCCATTCCATACTTTGTCTTTTAATTTTATTAATGGTTTCTTTTGCTGTGTAGAAGTTTTTCAGTCTGATATAGTCCCACTTGTTTATTTTTGTTTTAATGCCTTTGCTTTTGATGCCAAATCCAAAATATCATTGCCAAGAACAGTGTCAAAGAATTTACCCACCTCTGTTTTCTTCTAGGAGTTTTACGGTTTCAGTTTTTTTAATTCAAGTTTTAATCCATTTTGAGTTTATTTTTGTGTATAGAATAAGTAAGTGTCCACATTCTTTTTTTTCTTTTTTTTTTTTTTTTTTTTTTTTTGCATGTGGCTGTCTCATATTCCCAATAGCATTTATTGAAGAGGCTATCCTTTCCCTATTGTATATTCTTGGCTCCTTTGTCAAAAAATCAATAGACTGTATATACTTGGGTTTGCTTCTGTGCAGTCTAATCTGTTCCACTGACTAATGCATTTGTTCTTATGCCAACGCCATACTATTTTGATTAGTACAGCTTTGTAATAGTTTGAAATCACAAACTTTGAAGCATCCAGCTTTGTTATTTCTTAAGACTGCTTCGAATTTAAACTACAGGTTAGAACTGATATACCCAACAGACATATGTAGAGTATTTCATCCAGAAGCCAAATAATCCACATTCTTTTCAAGCATATGTGAAACATTCTCCAGGACATATCATGTTAGGCCTCAAAACATGTCAATAAATTTAAGAAGACTAATATATCGAACATCTTTTGTGGCCACAACAATTTCAAAATATCTTGAAACTTGCATTTCTCAGTCTCTTCTACCCTTTTGTAAACCTCTAGGTATGACAGTTGTAAAATAACTGCCTTTTCCTTCTCTGAATCTTTGCTGAGGAAAGGTGAAATGAATTTCTCACACTTTAAGCTGCTAGCAGAATGACTGTTAGCTCTGTAGAGTAACTAAATAAATTATATCATATTTATAGTAATTTTAATGACATCCATGGAAATTTAGTCACAATTTATAAAATCATCTTCTAGCCAAAATATTTTCCAAACTACAAATTGTATTTTTGGAGACACAATAAATACATTCGCAAACAGAGTTATGTTGAGCACTTATGAATGCAATTAATTACTTATTATTATATTTAGTTCTATTTATAAACTACACTTTAATGTAAAAATGTATAAATAATGTTAATGCTTTTAGTTTTACTTAATTGTCAATAATTTTTGGTTATAGAAGAAATGAAGGTATAAACATTCCTGTTTTGCCAGTAAATATATTTGATGTCAATCAATACAGATTTACTGTTTTATTTCTATTATACTGTAATAAACATTAATATTTTAATAAATCAAAATAGTGCATCAAACCTTACAGCAAGTGAAGTACACATAAATTAAATTAAAACTTTTTTCCTACCCAAATTTATATCAGGAAAAAATTACCTTTTGATTTTTATAAGTAACCAGTGGGTCAAAAATGTGTATGTGGGAATTTCAGTCCTTAAATGATCAATTTTAATCAATCAGTGAATATTTTAATCAATATGTTTCTGTTTGTCACATAACTAAAATTCCATTTATATAAATTAGTGACCCTGATAGCAGCTATGTGTCTTATTTTATTTCATTTACTTAGATTTATATATTTCTCACATTGTACAATATCTTTACCTATATTAGCAAATTCCATATGAAACAATGATTGTATATAATAGAATTTACTTCCACAAAACATAGAACAAAATTTATGTTTAAATTTTTAAGCTTGAAGTTATTTCCCAGAGGACTCACACTTCGTAAGTGGAAGACCTAGGCACTGAACCCATAATATCTGAAACCAACCCAGTTGTTTTTGCCTCCATTTGCTAACGATAAAGGTTTATTACTTCATTAATTTTTTGTATATAATATTATTCCTATACATGCACTATACAGATAAATTAAATAACACTTAAAATAAGCCCAAAATTTTAATAAGCACTAGAAACTTTGTTTTTTTTTAAACTTGACAAAATTACCACTTTAAATATAAATGTAGGTAATAATAATATATTTTCCTTAAGCCTATTAATTATTAATGGGTAATAGCAATTACTTGGTAGTAACATCAGAAGAATTCTGTCTCTACTGAAGTTCAGTTCAGTTTTGCAAAGTACACATAGTACGTACTCTTTTCAATCTTGTCAATACATATTAATGTGCACTTTTAATTTTATGGTTAATGGAGATAGTATAGCAAACATACATCTTTTTTAAAAACATCTATTGTTTTTCATACATTTGAAGAATAAAAACTGAGAAGACTATCTGTATCATTGGTGCCCCTGAAGTGAGTGATAAATAGATTTAGCTCTATTTGTTATTAATATTATTTCTGCTTGTAAATATTTCATGCTTTGACTATTCTCCCAGATGACAATAGGCAAAAGTATAGTATCTTTTTAAAATTCCAACTTGAGAATTTTTCTTGCTTTGTTATATAGAGATAGATGACACTAGTGATGGGTTAAAAAAAAGGAGCTCCTGTTTCCAAGGTAACCAATCTAAATTAATAGCAGCCCCACAGAACTTCATGTTCGGAATATATTATAAAAGGTTCAACCTGTAGTTCAGAAATGAAAGCCAAAATTGCTATATTTTAGGATTGGTTTGGAAACATTTTTAAATCTCAAAAGTTTAGGCCTAGAATTTTAATTTGAATTAAGCGGTAATATTTTTTCTCTTAAAAAACACTTTGCTGATAAAATTTCATATAGAGGCAGAAATGCCACTAATTTCCCTCAATAATTTCATTATCTATACAACAGAATATGAAATAAGCTATAATGATTCTCCAGTGACATATTTTGATGGAGAACTAACACTAATCCATTATCCTTAAAGTCTGTGTGAGCTGCTCTTACTCTCATGAAAATATTTATTCATTCCTTCATTTATTCTATCTATCTATCTATCTATCTATCTATCTATCTATCTATCTATACATCTACCCATTCATCACCGATTACATATGCCTCTCTTCTGTTGTCTTCTGTTTGCACACATTCATTCATATAATGAATGGGGTATTTTTACAAAAAACTTTTTAATATCAAATATCTTTGTCAGTAATAATAAGAAATTGATGAAAATAAATTACATTCGTTTAATAGAACACACTGAACATAAATTCATTGAACAATTCCATGGGTTTTTGTCATAAAAAAACACCCATTCCATTACCTATTTGTAGGGAGTGGGAGTGAGAAGGGGTAAATGCTAAGTGTAATGCCTTGATTGACTAATTGATACAGTCCTGTAATTCTGAAATCCACATGACTGCCACAAAGTGGACCATTTTGAGTTATTAAGTCATATCAAGAGCAATGCTGGTAAGAGAAACAAAGTATCTAAATCCTCAAGCCTAAAGAAGAAAAGAAGCAAACTTTATAGAGACAGGACAACATGTCTTCTGTATATCCATGATATGAAAAGTTGATCCAGTTACCATATCCTAAAAACAAAAAGTTAGTTTTTAAATAATCATGAGAATTCTTATTCCTATTCCATCACATTTCATATTTTTTCCCTTTTCTGACACTTAGAGCTAGACATGGTACTTCTTTCTCCTACTGCATACTACAGTGGTGAAGTAATTGAACTGAATTCAAACAGATATCACATACAATGTGTTTCAATTATTATTTAATCAAACTTGATCCTTTAACAGTATGGAAGAATATCTGAGAATGCAAATATGTGAAGACCATAAACATCCAGCAGAATAACTTGACTTCTAAAAATTTACTTTTAATATTTCTGAAATAATGTAATTATGCAATGTAGTTAAGATATAGATTTCATTTTAATTTCTTATGAAATACTTACGAATTGCTATCATGAATACCCTATAACTATTTTAAAGCCAATTATTACATTTATTATCATTGATGTATTAATTCTTAATAGACTTGATAGATACTCAAATGAAAGAATATTTTTGATAGAAAAGACAGGTTGTGAAAATTGCCAAAATTCAATTCAACATGAACATAGTTGCTTCTAGTGAATAAAGCTTTTGAGGGGGAGAGGAGGAAGATGATCAGTGAATATTAAGTAAGATATAATTAAGAGTTAATAATAATAATTTTATTAAAAATATAGTTGAAATCTATGAATGTGTAAGAATCAATTCTACAAAATATTAGTCAATTTTAGGCATTTTAAATTATTTTGTTCTTTTATAATAAAATAATGTAGATAAATTTTTAAAGCTGATAACAATGTGTGTTGACAAGGATATGAAACTGGCACGTTCATACATTGTTGGTGGCACTGTAAACTTTGAAGAATGGTTTAGCTGGTTTTTATAATATTAATTGTACACTTCTATTATGATTTAGCAATTCCACTCCTACGTATTTTAAAAAGAGAAATAACAATGAACGTCCCCATGAAGTCTTGTACAGGAATGTTCCTAATATCCTAATTCCCCCAAACTAGAAACAATCCAAACGTCCCTCAACAGGTGAATAAAAAAGCAAATTACGACATATCTATTCAATGGAATCCTACTCATCAATAAAATGAACTACTGACATAGACAAAACGATGAATAAATTTCAAAAACACATTATAATCAGAAACAGAAGTTACCACTGTATGGAGGTAGGGGAGCAAGGCTCAGATTCACTGTTGGAGACATGAGGGAACATTCTGGGTTATGAAAATATTTTATATCTTGTCTTGGTTGGTAGTTACATAGCTTATACTGTTACCAAATCTCATGAAAGTGAAAGAAAGTTCTGTGCATTTAATGTTATACAAATTACACCTCAACTAGCATTTGTACTGAAAAAGCTTCATAATGAAACTTTATAATCAAGTTTCACACAAAATATAAAATGTTTATTTCTATATATTTAAATATTTTTCAGATTAAATGTGTATCTAAAAGTTGCTTGAGGAGCAATGTTTTTTTCTAAAGTGCAAAAATGTTAAGTTGAAAAATATTTTTTAGTTAAGGTTTATGTTTTAAACAAGACCACAGACCATTAAATTCCAATTTAAAATCAAAAGGAAAATATTGAAATGCAGATCTGGTTTTAATTTTTCACTTGTAAATTTTATCTGCATAATCATGAAATTATAACTTTATTTTATCATTTTCCTCTTTACCAAAAAGTATTTAGTACTTCAAGCTATGATCAAAAATTATTTTTCATGAAGTGAATTCCATCTACTAAAAATGTGACTACTTCTGAAAATGTCAACTTTGGTATAATATAAATAATATTTGAATAACAATGAATAAATCAAATAAATACAAATAGAAATGTGAACAGCCAATTAATTTAGTTGATATATAAAAGAAAATGTCTTTGCTTAAAAAAAAAGCCCTCTATGCTTGAGATACTATTGTATCATTTATTATTCATAAAGTAGATCCAAAATAAAAATGATATTAATTTTTACTACCTAGTAAGTCACATGAGACTACAGAAAGGGGAACTTGACTTTCCAAGTAGTGGATTAAGACACAAAGAACCTGAGTGACCTCTGACTGACCTTTGGTCAAATATGATATTTATAGAATTTATGATTAACTCCTTTAAATGGAAAATAAGTGGAATTAGTAAATTAAGGCTATTGACTTTTGTTTTTAGGCAAATCAAAGTAAGGTCCTTTTACATAAATTATACATACTGCAATGAGAAAATGAACTTCATGTTTGCCATATTTCTTTGAAAAATCTCTTTTGATTTAAAAAAATGAGCTTATTTTCTGTTTCTGTTTTTCTTAACATTGAAAGGATTATCTGTTGAACTGTCTCAATGAAATAATAAAGATTTGTTTGGATTTTACCACAGATTACCACTTTTTTTTTTACCCACAGACGATAATAAGTGCAGTCACAACACTCATATCCTACAAAGTTATAAAGCCGGACAGTGACTGTTCATCAATGAATATTCCTTCTATTACCATCTTCCTTCTCCCAGGAAAACAAGTTAGTCATGCAGTATCATCAGTAAGCCTTGGACTTTCATTAGTGATTGCTAATAATACTACTCAATTGTACTTAGTTTGTGTTCCGTACTAAGTCTTATACAAATTTTAACTGATTGTACTTAGTTTGTGTTCCATACTAAGTCTTATACAAATTTTAACTGATATATTCTTCTAACATTCCTAGGTGCAAATTATTATTATTATCACAGATGTTGAGTGACTTGCCCAAAGTCACCTGTTTCATAAGTGATGGGTTCAGGCTTCCAACCCAAGCTGATGGTCGCCTGGTTTCACACTCTTAGAATATACTCTATATCTTCTCTATTGTGTGGTAGAAGGAAAGCAGTGCATGTAATAAGTGCATCTGATTTGGCATTAACTTGGTAAAGAGTTTTTGGAATAACAGAATCATCTTTACTAAACTCTGCTTTTATTGTTGTATGTGTTTAACCCTATGATGTTACTTACATGTGGAATCTAAAAAAAAAGATAAACTTATTTACAAAACAGAAAACAGACTCACAGACATAGAAAACAAACTTATGGTTACCGTGGAGGAAGGGAGTGGGAAGGGATAAATTGGGAGTTTGAGATTTGCAGACATTAACTAACATATATATTATATATATATATATATATATATATAATAAACAAGTTCATACTGTATAGCACAGGAACTATATTCAACATCTTACAGTAATCTATAGTGAAAAAGAATATGAAAACGAGTACATGAATGTTCATGAATGACTGAAGCACTATGCTGTACATCAGAAATTGACACAACATTGTAAACTGACTTATACTTCAATAAAATATATTAAAAAGTAAATAAAATATATCAGGTTTGTTTGATCCAGAGCGGGAGTCATTACTGATTTAGATAAATTTCTAAAATACATCCTCTTTCTTTCTGACCACTCTCTGACGTTTTTATTATTCCTCTGGGCATATCATTACTGGGCTCACTTTCCGTGGTTCCATGCTGTACATTCTTGCTGTTTGGAGTCCCTTGTGGGTTGAACATGGTTAAGAAAGTTTTCACTTCTCTATCATTAGTGCTGATATTTATTTATTTATGTTTAGGATTTGGAGAACTGCCTTCAAGAAGCAGTCCACTGGTTTATAAGCACCCAGAGGAAAAGTGCTATCATCTGGTTTAGAACATTTCTCCAGCACCCAGCATAATGACTAGGACATAACAGGTCCTCAATAAATGACGTAACATAAATCTACATATAAAATGACGGTATGAATCAACTAATTACTTACATGGTTTTCTCAGTTTAGACTCAATGTTTTAATCATAGTGATTGGCTGTTAGCAATTAGCTGATTATTGGTCATTTGAAATAATCAATGAACTATTACCTTAAAAAATATTTGTTTGCAATCACACCTATCTGCCAACTTTTTGCTGTTTCATATATAATGAAAAAGTTTCTCAGAATATACCCCCACTGGACTGATAAATTAATAACTAGGAAAACTGGGAATAAGGTTCATGTTTAGAGATTTTTTTCATACAGTTTTTGTTAAAAAAAAAAAACAGATTTATTGGGATATGCTTGATTATAATAAACTCTGAATATGAAAGAGTACAACCTGGTAAACAATTATACATGCATACTCCATGAAATAGCCCCCACAATAAAGATTGTGTAGGGGTTTTTGACAATTTATAAAAATGTAAATGGATGCCTATCTCAATTCTGTATCTGATTGGACAGCACTGTTAATGTTAATATTCTACAGTTTGGCAATGAACATTTATTCCTACTCTTCCCTATCTGCATTAAAGTCACTTCCTATCTGTGATAAATGAGTATGTGTGTGTGTGTGTGTGTGTGTGTGTGTGTGTGTAAAACATTAAAAGTGAAGTAAGGCTAAATAGCACACACATGTATACCATACTACAGGAAGTCTGGTCAAGCATATTTTTTTCCTTTAGAAAATTGTTGTTAACATTTAACCAAATAATATTACATTGGTTTGTGATTAATATTAATTAGTTTAATTTTATTTTTTAAACTGCTGACCTGATATATATATAGAAACTTTAATGCTGGTAATTCTTTTGTCCATTTTGGAATATTTTAATGTTTGGGTTTCAGAAAGAAATTATCCATCTTCACCAAGTGCCAATTAGGAAAAAATTTAACACTTTTTTATTCGAAGGTAAAATATTTCAGAAAACTTCCTTTAAAAAATGATAAGTATATACAATCACATTATGCCAGAATGTGATGGCATACACCTATCATTTTTATATTAAATTCTTTATATTGGACCATCAATTTGATGCAAAAAATCCTTCACCTCATAATAAAAATAAAGAAAATAATTACAGATTCTGACTAATTTCTATGTAACTGAACAAACTTTATTAGAGTAATTTTTCTCAATGTGTATGTAACAACTAGTAAATAGAAGAACTAATGAATATATTTTAAAAGATACAGCAGGGAATTTAACATAGTCTTTTATCTACTACTCCAATAATTAACTTTAATGTATTAGGTATTCCCTGAAGGGTGGATAATTTAATAGGCAAAACTTTAAAAATATATTTTAAGCAGAAGTTGACCCTCCACAGAAAATTTCCAAATGTATTCTATGTAAGTATAATATGAAAAACATTCTACTTATGCATCTGCGTCCTGGTTTAAACTGTTTTTCACCTATCTTCCTTGCTAGCCTCCCTATTGTTATTGCCAACACATAAAAATAAACAGGAGTTTTAGTTTTGATGATTCTTCTCTCTGTTTCTTATTCTTGGTATATTATCCTAATCCTTTCTTTGTAATTTTATTATTAGTTTTTGAAGCCAATTGTGATAGGAGACATAGCATTTTGGATTCAGGTAGGGAAAAGATTAACGAGAACAGAGAAAAAGCTTTCATGTGGATAATCTGAGAGAGTGGGAGCCTGGGAAGAGGAAACGAAGATATGGCAACTAAATATGATTGTGACAGTCATATTTAAAGTTATCTTGATTACTACAGTGTATTCAAACCAGAGCGAAGATTTTTATTTGTTCAACATATTTACCGTAAATAGCTTTCAGGAAGTCTGTTTATCCAAGCCAGGGTCTAAAAGTTTTGTTTCATTTAAACATATGAGGAAAATTTAAAAATATATAAATTTAAGAGAGAAATTACATAGGGCTATTAGAAAGTCATGTACGAGCATAAACTATAGGAATTAAATAAATAAGAGTTTTATTTTTAATATGAGAAGGACTCTAGAGGATTTCTCTAGGTTTATGTCAAGCAACAGGAAACATTGAACTAAACAAATTAGGTGAAAATACTTTTCAAATTAATACTTTTACAGCTTTATGTGTAAACTGATTTTATTCTTGTTGTATAAGTATGCCCTGCATTCATAATAGGTTATCTAAATCAAGATAAAATTGGAAAACTGCTATAGTAAGCTATGAATACAACTGAAGAGATTTTTGTTACAAAGAGGTTAAGTGGATGTGGGTCTTTAATACAAAGAAGTGATGTGGTTACCTTGATATTATGATAACTGCAGCAACAATAATAGTCATAAAATACTAATTAATAATTATAAATCATTATGTGCCAGAAATTTTTCTGTTTCATGTGCAGTAACTGTCTTTTTTCCTGTTTTTATTGAGATATAACTGACATATAACATATCTGTCTAAGGTGTATAACACAATTATTTTATATATATATATGTATATATTATATATATATATATATATAGTGAAATGATTAACACAATAAGTTTAACACCCATCACCTTGCGTAGTTACAAATTGTGTGTGTATTAAAAACTTTTAAGAGCTATTCTCTTAGCAACTTACTATAATAGCCATATTATACATTACATTCTGAGAACTTATTGATCTTATAACTGGAAGTTTGTACATTTTAATTACCTTTACCCATTTTCCCCACTCTCCACCCCTACCTCTAACAACCATCAATATGTTCTCAGTTTCTGTGAGTTTTTGTGTGTGTGTGTGTGTTTTTTTTTAGAATTCATATACAAGTAAGATCTTACAGTATTTGTCATTCTCTGTCTGACTTATTTCACTTAACATAATGCTCTCAAGGTACATCCATATTATTGCAAATGGTAGGCTTTCCTTATGCTTTTTTAAATGTAATATTCCATTATATATATCTATACAACATATCCTTTATCCATTCACCTGTTGATGGACACATAGGTTGTTTCCATGTCTTAGCAATTGTACATAACGCTCTAATGGACCTAAGACTGCAGATATTTCTTCACCATAGATATTTTGTTTCCTTTGAGTATGTATTGGTGGATCATAGGGTAAGTCTATTTTTAATTTTTTGAAGCATCTCCACACTGTTTTCCACTGTGACTGTACCAATTTACATTCCCATCAACAGTGCACAGGGGTTCCCTTTCCATATCCTTTCTAACGATGGTTATTTCTTGTAGTTCTGACAACAGTCATTCTAACAGGTGTGAGGTGATATTTCAGTATGGTTTTAGTTTACATTTTCCTGATGATTAGTGATGTTGGCATCTTTTCATGTACCTGTTGGCCACCTGAATGTCTTCTTTGGAAAAATATCATTTCAGCTCCTCTGTCCATTTTTTTTCATAATTCTTTTTTTACTATTGAGTTGTATGAGTTCTTTATATTTTTGCATATTAACACTTATCAGGTATATGATTTGCAAATATTTTCTCCCATTCTGTAGCTTGCCTTTTCATTCTGTTGATGTTTTTCTTTGCTGTGTGAAACTCTTTTGTTTGGTGTAGTCCAACTTTATTTTTGCTTTTGTTGTCTTTCCCTTTGGTGTCAAATCAAAAAAAAAAATATGTTTGAAACCAGTTTAAAGGAGCTTACCCTCATAAGTTTTCTTCTAGGAGTTTTATTGTTTCAGATCTTATGTGTAAGTCTTTAATCCTTTTTGGGTGGATTTTTGTGTACAATGTAAGATAGGGATCCAGTTTCCTTCTTTTGAATGTAGCTATCCAGTTTTCTCAATCCTGTTAAAGAGACTATCCTTTTCCCATTGTATATCGAGATGCTGTAACTCTTTTTTTAATCCTCACAATGATCTAAAAAGTAGTCTTATCTTCACCCTCATATTAAAGATGCAGGAACAGAGGTAGAGATGTTAATTAACTTTCTTAAGATCTTAACAACAGCTAAGATATAATGGAGCAAGGCTTTGAGCCCAAGAAGTTTGGTGCCAGAGTCTCACTCTTACCATGATAAATACATCAGTCCCCATTCCTTGGATCCATAATTCCTTTATGAAGTGCTATCACTTTTTTATTAGGTAGATATCTTCTTCCTTTATGTTGTTTTTTATGAACAAATACTCCTTTCTTTTCCTCATCTTCATGAAAGTCACATAACCATAGGGATCTATCTAAAGGTTTTCAACAGATTTTGTTCTAGCATCTTCAAGCTGTTATGTACTCTCTATGACCTAAATCCATCCTACCACTTCAGACTTGTCTCCTAATACTTTCTTCTAAGCATATGATACTTTAATCATTCTGGATTACTCTGTGTTCTAAAAGCAAGCAAATGTGACTACCCATAACTCAAAACATATGTCCACAGTATTCTTTCAATCTACCATGCTATTTCATTTCTATTTTACCAGAACATGACTTACTACTTAAGTTAGCAGAATGCCGTCCCCCTGAATTTTTTTCCTAAATACCTGTGTCAGATATAGTTGTTTCTTCTCCTATTTTAACCTATCATGTTTCCTATACCTTTATTATTGCACTTTTTAAATTCTTCTTTTTATCACAATTTGATTTCTAAATCTCTAAGTCCATAGAAATCAAATATCCTTGGAGTGATAACATTTTAACCATTTAACAACTTTACCATAACCAATGACAAAACTGTATCCTCATTCAGGCTCTTCTCAGGAGGACTCACTGTCTAAAGGTTGTGGGAAGAAGATTGCAAGAATGAATTGTCCTCTAGTTCAACCCAATCCACAACATTTCCCCAGGAATATACTAAAACAGCCTAGTTCTATCTCTCAGTATGATAATAAGTGAATCAAAAATTTCCAAGGCAACACAGAAATATTCTCTGATGAATTAAATCAAGAGTGCACACTGGTCTCTTGGGGTCAGTGGTCTAAATAAAGCCAGAAGGCTCCACTGTGGGACATTTAAGGGCCAGGGAAGCCAACATTATATTGTAAAAATACTTATTCTCATATCCAAAGAAAATGAGTATAGTAACTGGACAAGATATATGCACCCCAATGTAGTAGCCTTATTTACAATTGCCAAGATATGGAAGCAGTCAAAGTGTCTATCAATAGGTGAATGAAGAAAGAAGATGTGAATATATATATATATCACATATATATACACACACACATAATGGAATATTATTCAGCTATAAAAAAAGAGTGAGATTTTGCTGTTCAAAACAACATGGATGGACCTGGAGGGTATTATGCTTAGTGAAAAAAGTCAGACAGAAGAAGACAAATATTATGCGCTTTCACTTATATGTGGAATCTAAAAAATAAAATGAATGAATACAACAAAACAGAAATGGAATCGTACAGAGAACAAACTAGTAGTTACCAGTGGGTAGAAAGCTGGATGACAGGGCAAGACAGGGGAAGGGGGTTAAAAGGTACAAACTAGTAAGTATAAAATTAATAAGATACAAGGATATAACATACAGCACAGGTAATATAACCAATATTTTATAATAACTTTAAATGGAGTGTAATCTATAAAATATCAAATCACTGTGTTTTACATCTAAAACTAATATAACATTGTATATCAACTATACTTTAAAAATACATATTCTTTCACTTTGTACATTCAGTGCTATTTTAATACAAGCACACCAGGATTTTGTGGAACTTTAAAAAATATTCTAAAATGTGTGTGAAAAATAAAATGTGTAATAATGGCTAAAATGTACTTAAAAAGAAAACTAAGAAATCGATGCAATTAATTATAAAACTGACTATATGATATTGTCCAGGAAACAAATAGATCAGAAGATGTAAATAGAAAACACAGAAAGGGACTCATGCATAAACAAAGACATAAGCTACGATTCAGCCCACATTTCTAATTATAGTCAGTTCTGTTATAATGCGTGTTTTTGCAATGTGATTTTTTTCCAATATAATTAATATATTAGAGACAAATTTGAACATAATGTGAATTTCCTGTTTGGTCATATAATTTTATCCTAGAGAAGCACTAAATGAGTGCAGCAAACTGCACCCAGTAAGACAGAGCCTCATAGGAACACATACAATACATTATTATCAACTATAATTATTATGCTGGATACTGTTAATCTTATAACTGAAGGTTTGTAGCTTTTGATCAAAATTGTCCTTTTGCTCCCACTTCTCAGCTTCTGGTAATCACCATTCTATTCCTTATTCTCTGTTACTAAGAGCTCAATTTATTTATTTTAGATTCCACATATAAGTAAGATCATGCAATATGTGTCCTTCTGTATCTATCTTATTTCACTTAGCATAATGTCCATCAGGTTCATCCACCAAGTTCTTGCAAAAGGAAACGACTACTATGGAAGGTGACGGGTATATTCACTTTTTTTGGCTGGTTTAATTATTTCATAATGTATCAATATATCAAAACATTACATTGTATACTTTAAATTAAAAAATTACTATTTGTCAAAAATAATACAAATAAAAAACCCCAAATATGCCAAGTAAACAAATATAGTTGAATCAAATAAAAAATAATCATGTGATACAAGAAGATACTTTTTAGCCCCAGAGTGGGACAACCAAATAAAATGAACACACGCACATATACTCTCACACAAATTACCTCCTAAGGAAGAAAACAAAAATCAGAAGGCATAAAAGTAAAGACTGACAAACGTGACTATCTTAAAATTAAAACCTTATAGAAGACAAAAGGCTTCAAAATCAAAATACAAGTTATAGGATGAAAGAAATGAACTTTGACAGTAATAAATATAAATTTATAATAATCTAATTTAAAAGGAACAAAATTTAAAATAACCATTTTACTTCTTAAGTGAATGTAGATGACTGAGAAACATATAAGGGGGTGTTTATCCTATTTGACCTGTGAGCAAAAGTCCCCCTGCATTAGTAATCAGGCAAAAGGCAAATTAAGCAATGATATAGAAGTTATTTTAAACCACTGCATGAACAAAATTAAATGATTCATAATATTTACTTTCAAGTATGGCTAGGGATATGATCACTGTCATTAGAGCAGGTATTATTTTAACCAATTTTAGATGGAAATTTTACACTAACCCAGAAATTCTATGTCTATGAAACTGTTCTACAGATATAATAGTACATGTACATAAATATATAGACATGAAGTTGATTTTTGCATCATTGCTTATAATGGCAAAATTTATAAAGTGTCCAACCATCAAAAGGGGAATGGTTAATTAGATTAGTCTACAGCCATACTCCAGAATAAGATCAGTTTTTAAATATAATGAGTTAAATCTATGTATAGTAAAACCAGAAAATCCTACAACACTTATTATTAAAGAGAAATAAAGCCAAGTAGTCTGATATGATTTTTTTTTTTGACAAGACTAAAACAAACAAATAATGTTTGTGTGTATCTGGTATGGTAAGCAGAATAAGGCCTCAGAAAGATGACCAAACCCTAATGCCTAGACTTTGTGACTATGTTGTTACCTTGCGTAGCAAAAGAGAATTAACATTACAGATGTAAGTAAGATTGCTCATCAGCTGAGTCTGAGAAGGAGAGAGTATGCTGGATTATCTAGATGGACCCAATCTAATCATTTGACTCCTTAAAAGTCCTTAAAAAAAAAATAAGAACAATCTTCATCTGGTTCTCTCAGTACGAGATGACAGTGTGAGAAAAACTAGATCCCTCAATGTGGCTTTGAAGATGGAAGAAGAGAGCATAAGACTGGGAATGCAGCCAGCTTCTAGAAACTGGAAAAGGCAAGAAAAAGATTTTCTTCTAGAGCCCGACTGATACCTTGATTTTTTTCCCTCTATGCAACCCAGGTGGGATTTCTGACATAGAGACCTGGAAAATAATGTATTTGTGTTGCTTAAACCACTAAGATTGTGGTAATTTGTTACAGCAGCAATAAAAAACCAATACACCTGGAAACAGAAAATTACACGGAAGTATATACCAAAACTGTTAATTGTTGTTCTCTGTGGGGATCATAATGATACTGGGAAAAGTGTCAACAGAGGAGGCTGTCACTTATTTATTATTTGCATAATAAAGAGGAAAATAAATCAGAATAGCAATAGAAAACGTTAAAATGTGACATTAAAAGAGTAAACAAGGTCATTGTAAAGATTTAGCTAATGTGCAGTTTAAAATATGGGAATGATGCAACGTTGTGTTAGTTCATACAAGATTCTTCCTCACAGCTTAGTATTTTGTGCCACTGAAACAGGAGCTGAATGCAGCTGTCCTCGGCATTTTTCCTTTTGTCTGATTAGGCCATCTAATTTTGCTTGGAAGTGCTCACTGTGTGGTGCTTCCAGATTTTGTGCATTAGTGAATTCGTTTTCTTTGAAGGATTTAGGATCTGTGTATTTCTTTTTCTCCCTCTAGTTTTTACCTTCAACAGACCGAAGAAATCTATGTATTTTTTAAAATTTATCAAATTCCTTATCAACTTTTTATTGCATAAAAATTGAGAAAATTAACAAAATGAATCCCTTCCTCTCACAAACACCCCTAAGCCAAATTTGAATTCTTACTGTCAATATTTGGAATCTCAGGGAGGTCACAGCCTCATCTTTTTTATCCTCACAATTATTCAGGCTATCTCCCAAAACACTTGGCACAACTCTGTTTGCATCTCATGCCATCTGAGTCCAAGAAAATCTTTCAGGCATTCATCTATTTTCCTTTACAATCTCTGAAATGAAAAGACATATCCTACCTTCCTCCCCAACCCCCCCGCAGAAAATCACTGTAAGATGGAAACAGAATTTCTAAACAAGACATAATTAAAAATAAAAACCACAGGACTATTTTCTGTATAACCATTATATACTAAATACTAATTCTTCTTCCATTTCTGGAGCTTGACTGCCTCCATATAGTGCAACGACCATAATTGTAAGAGTTTTGTTTCTGTGTCCCTGTTGACTTCTTGCCCACAAAGTCAAAATACTGTCCCTGTTTATCCTCCTACAGTTACCCAAAGGCACTCTCTGGAGTTCTTTCACAAATTCCAGATAAAGGGAAAATAAGACATCACAAGTTAAAATTCTATAGAGCACCCTCACTAAAATGGGTTTCTTTAAACTATTCAAAATATCAACAAATCTAGGTGTCATTTATACTTTATTGACTACATTGAGACATGTGCCCTTTGAATCTGCAGAACAAAATCTTTATTTCAGGAACACTTAATTGAATTATATACTGTTTCACTGTAAAAAATAATGTAGACTTTGTGTCTAGTACTATATTGTTATTTTTAGCTTATTAATTATGCTTGATGAACTTCTTCTAAGATTAAGTTATCTAAAAAGAATATTGGTGTCTTCCTTCCACATTTACCTGATCTCCTTTTAATATTTTCTTTAGAAATGATTCAAGAGATTTATAGTTTTAATATAGTAGAGTATAAATATCTTCATCCTTTTTTGTCTCTCAGAAATTAACCCAATTGCCACAGTGAATGAGAAATAGAAAGGCAATTTAATTTTACACAAATTTGCCTCAGGCCATAATATGGGAAAAAAAGGCTACTAAGAAATACAGATTGATACAGGATATGAGAAGATGTCAGAAGTCTAACTACATTGAACAGTTCTCCACAGGAAGGAGTGCATGAAAGAGACAGAGAGAGAGACAGAGACAGAGAGAGAAACTTTAAACTTCGTTTCAGTGAATGGGTATAGAAAGTAAGGGAGGAAATCCCCTTCCATTCACTCCCCTTTTCAACCAAAATGTCTACAGTCTGTATCCTGTCTGTTGTATCATTATAGTAACTCTAGTTTCACAGGTCCAAAAAATAAAGCTATATTTAATAGTTTAAACCCAGAAAACTCATTAGTTACTGAATGTGATTTAGATGATGAGGTTTCAATCTTTGAGTTTATGCTATTGTGTGATTATATTAGATCTTGGTGTATCAGTCAGAGAAACAGAATCAGTAGGACATATATTAGGAGAACTACTTCAGGGAATTGACTTTCTTAGTGGTGGAGGCTGTCTAGCCAAGTCCAGAATCTGTAGGACAGGCTGGAGCTGTCAGAAACAGACTCAAACGTCCACAGGCAGAATTTCTTCAGGGAAACCTCAGCTCTGCTTTTAAGGCTTGTCAGTTGATTGAAGCCCACTAGACAGTCTAAATTAATCTCCTTTACTTAAAGTCAACTGATTTGTAGATGTTAATTACATCTGTAAAATACCTTCACAGCAACATCTAGAATACTGTTTTATTGAAAAATTAGGGACTATAGCTTGATCAATTTAACATATAAAACTGACCATCGTCTTTGAGAACTGTAGGAATTACTACATTTTGCCGGTGGGAAGGGTTTGAGTTTTCTGGGGCCAGAAGGCAGCAGACTGCGGCAGACAAACCCTGAAGTGACCACTAATGTTCTTGGCCTTCTGGTATTCATGCCCTCTTATAATCTCCTCTTGAATGTGGGCGAGAATCGTGACTTGCTTCTAACCGAGAGAATATATGGTCAATGTGATAGAATGTCACTCTTATGTTTATGTTGTATAAGACTAGTTAGACTCTGGCATCATACAATTTTCTAATAATGCAAATATGGTGGGGAAAACTGGCATCTCATTGTTGCCTTAAATATTATTTCTCCTATTCCTAATGATTTGAGAATTTCTTCATATATTTACTTTTATTCAGACTTCCACTTGTGAGTGTTACCTATTCACATTCTTTATCTGTGTTTCTGAGTGATTTACATGAGTTTCTTGATTTGTCTTGATCTTACTTTTTATTTGTTGCATATATTGAAAATATTTTATAAACTGTAATTGATTTGTTAACTTTATGTAGGCACTCTGTCTAGAAATCCATAATTTTGATGAAATCAAATGAATTATATGTGTTCACTTATTAACTTATTCATTTATTTATTTAACCTTCTGCTAGGGCCCTTTAAAAAATTTTTCATACTACTAGGCCAAGTAGATTCTAAATAATTGCACATTAAATACTAACACATATAAATATTGCAATGCTAAGGTCTTGTACAAATATTGGCAGAGACTGGTTTAGGGCTTGTCTGTCAGGAGCTTTAGATGTTTTATTGATTCTAGAATAGTTTGGATTTTAAGTGCTTAAATTAAATTTATTATAACCTACAGATATATACACTTAAATTCTATACCTGTGTATGGTATTGACCTAAGTATTTTTATTTTTATAAGATCTCTCATTGTTGTCAATAAGATTTATAGTACTGGGCATTATATGATTGTTGACATATACGGTTTTATTGCTAAGCCTCACTTGTAGACAGTATCCACAATAAGGAAGCTATTGAAGGGTAAATAAAAGGCAGACAGCAACCCAGTCCCTAAGCACGCCTTCCAATCTTTGAGGAGGTCTTCTCTAGTTCTTCCATGTCTAGTCCACTCCTCCGCATTCAAACTGGACCTGTTCAGTAGGGTCCTTCAAAACGTCTCTATCATATTTCCTATACCTTTTATTACCTTATAAAATGCATACTTTATATTGTTCTGTGTTAAATTCCTGGATCCCCTGTGAATTGTAGAAGTGTCATTGTTATTTAGCAGCTATTCAGTTTGTGGTGTGAAACTGTAGCTGTCTCCTCTCTTCAAAGTATATGAAATACTCTAATGAGCTCTGCCCTTACATTCCCAACTTTCCTGGAGGTCAACAATCAACACATATTATGGCATTGCTATGGATGGGTCCTTCCTCTAGAACTATCTGCGAAAAAGCCCTACTGTTTAGTTTACCTACGTAGTAGGAATTGCTTGTGCATTACTTTGCAGCTCTATGATTCTCTTTAACAGAAGTGCTGTTTGTCCTCTGTGATCTCTAATGAAATCCACTTTTTCTCCTAAATATGAGTAAAGTTATTTTAAGTGACTTTGTAGAAAGAGTCAGTTTCTCACTGGGGTTTGGACTAAAACCCACTCTTCCAATTTTATACAACCATTAAAAATCTATATAATTATATTTCTGCTCAAAGGAGATAATGCAGGATTCTTGTCTAAACAAGATGGAATTCTCTTTAATATTGCGTGGATGTCCTGTATGGTAATTAAATGTATTGTTTATGACAATTACAGCATGACTGTACAGAGACTGTTCTGGTAAATATGAAGAGTAGCATGACAATATTTATAAGAGAAGTATATACATGTTTACTGTTAGTAAAAGAGCATGTGATGATTGTTTTTTATTTTCGACATCATTATGCTTTCAGGAAACCAGAAATAAATAAATAAATAAATAAATAAATAAATAAATAAATAAATAAATAAATAAATAAATAGTCAATGTTAACAGAAACATTAAAATAGAATAGATTTAGAGCCCAACACTAGTAGATTGCATTAGTTGTGTACTTATCTGCCATGTTCAATTATAAATCTTTTATAGGCATTGGCTCATTTAACTCTCAGTAGGTACTGTAGATACCTCTATTTTACAAATGAAGTAGCGGCGGCACTGAGAAGGAAATAGCTTGCCTAACACCACACGTGTAGTAAGTGGTGGGAGGTAATATTGGGATGCAGAGGATTTAACTACAGTGCCCCCATTTTTAATCACTACATAACAGGTTTGTTCACCATAAGGTGATTACCTTCAGGGTGTTTGGAATTTGGAGGCAAACTAAAACCATTGTTATTTCACTCAAAGTGTTAAATGATCTGGGTTTCAGAGATGTGGAAGATGTTTCATAGATGTTTCTGCCACAACAAAGATTCAGGTCACAGCACCATCATTGCATTATCCCTGCTTATTTCTTGTTTTTCAGTGTTTCAACATTAGATATCTCACATAACAAATACTTCCAGTCTACCATATGTATTCCAATTATCCTGTAGCTAGTCAGTGAACTAAAACTAATTTGAGAATACTCCAGCTAATTAGCCATTTTTGCCCTGATGCATATACAGCAAGTGATGTTGCCATTGATTCTAAACTAGAAATATTGAAAAATGTGATTATCTCCCAAGATGTTATATATATTTAATATATATGTAAATGAACTCTGAGTAAAACATGGTGTGTTGAGCACATTTCTCTCTCTGATGAACAGTAGGGATGCTCTGATTATGAACATCTTTAAGATGTTTGACTTGGCCCACTCCCATCCCCCAGTAATTCTTCTGCTCACTGGAAATCTCTCCTAAATGTTCTCAGGAGTTCTTAAAAGTATTCACAGGCATCAAAAGTGTAAGAAGGCTGCTTCAGCTAGACATATTGTATCTGTCTCACTGTTAGAAATTGAAGGAAAGTAAGCAACAAGGCTGCATTGTAACTGTAGAATCTCTCCATATGTTGCAGCTAAACCATACTACAGCGCACTGTTATTTGTACAAGGAGAAGAGACAGGGGATCATCTATATCTCTGTTTTCAAATTACATTTTCAATGTTAGATAATATTTTTAAAATGCATCTTTCTATTGATTCAGTTGAAAAATTCTGATTCAATAAGGTAAGGATACTTCCATGGACCGTGCACGCTTCCAAGACTTTACTTGCTGCTCTGTATCCAAATCACTGAGTCCAATGTTCTCTTTCATAGGTAGAGGATCAGCTGACCTTTAATCAGAGCTATTTCCCAGGCTAAGGAATCCAATCAATTTTTTTTTTTTGTTAAATACCTGTAGTAAAATGATTATGTTCTTATATTGTGAATTAAATCATTTCCTTCTTTATTTTCTCTATTTATTGATGTCAGGAAATCCCTTTGGTTAGGCAGCTCCACTTACTCAATGTACCTTCAGTTGAGAAGTTTACTATACCCAGAATTAGCTGTGTCTTTAATATACTAACTTTCTAGAACACTGGGCTTGAGAAAAATAAGGCTTTACTATACAAATTTATGCTTCTGTGAGTTGAAAAATTAAGTTAATTAAATTTGCCAAAAATATTTTTTTTGTGACTTTACACACTAGTGGTCAGAAAAATGCTTTCTCTATAAAATGAAAAGATTATAATTTTCGCTCTACTGCTCAAAGCTTTCCAGTTGTGTCAGGGTAACTTTTGGCTAATATATCTAGTATGGGAAAGGCAATCTTTGATTTCCTACTGAGATACACTTTGCATAATTCGTACAGAAAAAAGGATAAGATTTCCCCCCCAGCTCAGTAGAGGGTCAAGCACATAACAAGTACCTGCCTTAAAAAGACTGAATGACAGACTAGCTAAATCGATGCATAAGGTGATTTTTCCCAGTCACTATAAATAGGTTATTTGTTGTAAAAAGGAAATTGTGCTCTGAAAAAAGTAAAGTTTCTAGGATAAAACTCTCAGGCATGGAATGACTGTCTTTTAAAGACAAATAATGTCTCATATACAAGAAATAGTCATTTAGTTCCTAGAAGAGATAGCATAATTTGCAACCATGTCATGTCTACCTTTTAGATGCTTATTTGAGTAATTTGTTTCTGCCAACTAGATTTGTTATTCAGTGGTGCTTGTGAATCAAAAGTTAACAGTTGCCCAAAATGATGAAAAGCATTATCACATAACTGAATGCCAAATCAGGGTGTTATATTCACAATCCAAATCAATCTATTCTGAAAAGTCTAAGATAATTGTGAACAGGTAGTAATAGTTCTTAGGAAAATACAATCAAAAGTTGAAGTTAATATGTTTTATTGGTGGGTCAGTAATAAAAGTGTTTTTTTTTTCATTTTCCTGAGAAGTACTTTGATGATATTTAATCTCTGATACTGCCCTCTTGCCCCTTTCCGTACAGCCTCACAGGTACTTTGCCATATGGCCCCAGTCTCCACGTCCCTTACCATCTTTCCGTGTCCATCTCTCTTTTCCATCTCACCTCTCACTATGCACAAACTGGATTTCACATACCCTGGCATGTTAAAATGCTCACCTTCCCCTGAATGTAGCTGTTGTTTTTATGCCTTTGTTTGGCGTATTATCCTTTTGAAAAGCTGTAACCATTCATCTCTACTTGTTAAAACACAAGTAGCCTTAATAAATCTGATGATTTATTGAATCAAGCTTTCTTCTTTATTTTATAAAAATTTTAAAAATGGAACTCTTATGTAACTAATCATGTATTATTCACAATATATGATTTAAATGTCTTCTATATTAAACAATAAACTCATAACTCAATGACATAAAATTTTCATATTTAATCCTCTAGTATTTAATACAGTACTTTGTATAAAGTAGGTTTTAAATATAGGTGAGAGTGAGTTTGGAAATCAAAGTTTCACAGAGGTTGACTTTCTAAAAGAAAGAAAACAGAAGAAATATGTCATAAAATGTAAAGATGTCAATTACTATTCTATGGTTACTTAATCTCTCCAGAGATATTTTAAACTACTCAAAAATATCAGACCAGCAGCCATGAAAAATGTGTCCCAATCCCTGTTCTACCAGTACCTATTTTCTCCAGGCCACTTGCCTCAATATTCAAATAAGTGTTTACCCATGATGCCTGTTTTGCTCCTTTCATCACTGATATTTGTGTGTCCTATTTGGTCTCTCTCTAAAGACAAGCGAGAGGTACACTCAGATTGCCTAGGTATCCCACACTTCCTATTTAATGAATAATATTCATTCATTATTGTACATAGAACATTACCACAAAACTTAGTTACTTTAAACAATTTTTATTATACCCATAATTTTATAGGTCAAAGATTCAGAAAAGTCTTGGTCAGGCAATTCTCATTTAGGTCTCATGAGGCTAAGTCAGATTTTGCTTGGAGCTGTAGTCACCTGAAGGTGCAACTTGGCTGGCCAGCCAAGATGCTCCCTCAAATGCCTAACTGTCACCTGGGAGTTCAACAGGTCTGTTAACCCAAGTACATAAATATGGTCTCTTTAGCAGGAGCCTTTTAGAGTAGAAGAATTTCTGACATGCCAACGGAAATTCCCCCAAAAAAGTGACCCATCTAATAAGGCAAAAGCTGCCTCACCTATTATAATACAGCCTTGGAAGTCTCGCAGCTTCCTATCTTCCATATGCATATACATGTGGGTGTGTGTGTGTGTGTGTGTGTATGTGTGTGTATATGCATATGGAAGATATATATATATCCAGTCAGTTTACAATGTTGTGTCAATTTCTGGCGTACAGCACAATGCTTCAGTCATATAGGAACATATATAAATTTGTTTTCATATTCTCTTTCGCCATAAGTTACTCCAAGATATTGAATATAGTTCCCTGTGCTATACAGTATGAACTTGCTGTTTATCTATTTCATATCAACATAATTATCTTAAGAAGATAGACTTAACATAACACAATATGTACAGTTTGGCTGGTTAGCTAAACGATCCTGTCATATAAAGTGTTAGAATACCTGAAACCAGGAAATACTGTTTTATTACTTAAAAAATAAAAATATGAAACAAAAATGTGATTATATGGCTTAAAAATAATACAGAAACAGTAGATATCATATTGAATTCTGAAGAAAATAGATTTACTGATGGAGAGCATTAGCCCAAGAAATCCTTTCAGAACATAGGAATGAGTCATAGAGGAAGATGGTAAGTGAAAGGTTGGATGCAGGGAAATGGGTAGAAGAAATTCAATACAAGCATAATGGAGATTGAAAACATGAGCGCTGAGCAGAGGAATAAGAAGTAACAACATAAAAATAATAATGAAAACTGAAACAAACATAATCCCCTGTCCCTATCCAAACTAATTTGGGACCAAACATATTTTCTTGTCTCAGCATCAGGCATGCTTAGGAAAGCATGTCTTAGTATCCAATAATCTGGTTACAGGCAAAAGTAACTATTTGCTCCAGGAAATAGCTGGACCTGTAAAATACAACTGTAAACCAACAAAGTAGATTACTTCTCAAGTCTAACAGCTTACTACTCAAGTCTCCCTTCAAAGTTCTTAACTTATCAATACAAAACTATTACATCATAAACTGTGCCTAATGCCGACTAGCTTCCCAGCTTTAAAAACCTACCTTGGAATAGTAGATAACTCAGGATATGCTTACTATTTTGATGTGAAGAGCAGGAGTTAAACTTTATTTATACATGTGAGATGTTTTCTATCTCAGTATTCAATTCCTGGAAATTATACTTTATATATTTAACATCCATTCAATAAAATTTCATTATCTACTCTACATATAATTTTGCAAAAGTATTGGAAGACTCGAAGATAAGTATCACTATCAAGGAACTTAGAACTCTTAAAAGGAGTAATATTGCATTTTAATAAATATGTACATAAAAAAGGACAATCTCAAACATCTGGAGACCTTTCCTCCCTCTCCTCAGTAAACTCTACTTCTCAGTCAGCTGCTTACTAACAAGTGGTACACATTTAGAGCCAGAGATGAGGCTAAAAATCTTTGGCAACACAGTTATCAATTTATCTCCATAGAGTGTTTAAACTGTATGAAAACACAAGTCTTTCCTCCCCACCCAAGTCTCTCTTCTTTGTTTGTATAAACTAAAATTCATACACTCGTAAAGAAATGGCCTACTCCTTGTTAATTCCCATAGTGTTTTGTCATGCTATGATGGGAAACTTGGCACGTGGCTGCTGTGTGAATATCCTTGTAATTTGACACATGTCTCCTAACTCAGGACTTGCTGGTGACAAGAGCAAGTCGGCCTGCTGACTCTCAGGGCTTTTCTAGCAAGCCAAGGAAATCTCTCTATAATAGGACAGGGCAGCTGTCAGCTCTCAAGCAGCTTAACTTTCTAAGCTTATCTGTTTCTTTTAAATATCATAACTTATTTTGAAAGAGATAGACACATTCTGTGTATCAGTACAGAAGCATTTGTCTACAACTTCCTTTTTTTCTGATTTACTAACTGATATCCCAAGCAAGCAAAATTAATCTTAACAAATCAAATCAAAGTTCACCAATTAATGGTAGGATAATAATTTCATCAAATATTGTGAAAACTATAACAATATGCTAGATAATGCTGTACTTTGTATAAAAGAAGTAATTTTTATTGCTCTGAAAAAACCTCTTGAATTATATATATAATAAGAAACATGATAGGAGAAAACAATATTAGGCAATGACCTATCACTGTCAACAAAGGCATACAAGCAAGATCTACAGAGGATCAGAACAAAGGAAAAAGTACAGGAGGAAGCAGAGCTGAATTTCAACCAAATGAAGAGGGAGTTTTAGCTAAAGAGAGGAATGTAAAGCTCTTTGTCACAGTAAGAAAATGAAATCTCTACTAACTTCTTTATAAACATGGATTAAACAGACATTATGCTGCCCAAACCAAGATCACTTGAAATTGAAAGCAGGTGCTAGGTAGTTAAAATAACCTATTATTTTAAGATTTTTAAAATTTTCCAAAAACTAGTTTTATTATCATGTTGAACTTGTTAAAAAAAAAAACTTGTAGTTATATTTAAAATTATTAAAAAAAAACTTCCTTGAAAAAAAAAGCAATTAAAAAACATGTATCTATGAATTAAACCTAAACATATGAACAAGTGGTAAGTTTTAAAAGGTTGAATATCAACAGTATCTTAAGGGAAAATCAAATTCATCAGATGAAATTTGAAATATTCTTTACTTTGATTATCTAAACTAAAAATTAACATAAGCAGAGTAATCACTATTGGTTTATGTTTACATCCTTAATCAATTTCTTAGGTTCATGTGTCTCCAATGCTTTGTAACTGGTATATTTCAGAGGATGGCTTTTTTTTTCAGTACAGAATTATGTTTTCATATAATAACCTGTGATGTTATTCAAAATTGCATTTTATGGTTATAACTTTGAAACCATTGACATTATTATTGATGTTTCTCTGAAAGCTACAGTTTTTTTAATAATATATTTTTGGTGTACATTTGAATTGTAACACACATATAGATACACGTAACCATACAATAATCTGGGTACAGGTCAGATCCATTACCCCATAACACTACCTTGTGAAAACTATTGCTCCCTCTTTGTCATAATAGATTTGTCTTCTTGAGAATGTCATATAAATGGAATGAAACAATATGAACTTTTGAGATTGGCATATTTTACTTGCATAATGCTTTTGAGATTCATCCATGTTGAAGAATATTTAGATTATTTTTAGTTTTTTTGGAATTATGAATTATGTGAATATTCATGTGTAGCTTTTTGTTTGAAGATAAGTTGTTCTCTCCTGGGGATAAATACATAAGAGACTGATTAATGGGCCATATAGGTAACTATGTGTTTATCTTTACTGCAAACTGCCAAACTCTTCAGAATAGCTGTATTGCTTTCCATAACCAATGGCAATGCATGAGAGTTTCAGTTGTTCTGCATCCTTGTTTTCACTTGCTAGTGTCAATAATTTTTAATTAGCCATCCTAAAAGGTGTCATAGTGGTATCTCATTATGATTTTAATTTTCATTTCTTACTCACTAATAATGCTGAACAACTTTTTATGCCATTTTTAAAACTTTTTTATACATATTCTTTGATGGAGTGTCTGTTCAAGTCTTGTACTCATTTTTCTCAGTTGGGGTTTACATTTTATTTCTGTTGAGTATTGAGGGTTCTTTATATATTCTAGATGAAATTCTTTTGTCAGATGTGTGATTTGCAGATATTTTCCCAGTCTGTTGCTTCCTGTCACATTTAAGGATTCACCAACACCAGGTCACAAAGATTTTTCTCTTATTTTTTTTCCTCCACTGTTTTATAATTTTACATTTTACATTTACACATATTATTCCATTTTGACTCATAGTATAAGCTGTGAGGTTTAGTTTGAGTTTCATCATTAGCTTATGGATATCCAACAGTTTCAGCATCAATTATTAAAAAAATATTATTTGTCCATTAAATTGCCTTTACCTCTTTGTAAAAATCTATTGGCTATATGTATGTGAGTCCATTTTTGGATTCTCTATTATGTTCCATTGCTTTATGTACCTATCATTCTGCCAATAGCACACTCATATTTTATAGTGCATGATAACTGTATTTCTGTAAGTACTCTAATTTTGTATACATTTTGTATACATACTTTAATACTCTGGTAGGGATCAAGTTATAGGAAACATCATTTAATCTGGACAATTCTGTTTCACAGAGAAACTATGACTTTGTTTAAGTTATATAGAGGATATACCTCCATTTCCTCATCTTTAAAGTTGCCATAAATTATTCGAATTATAGGAGTAATGTAAGTATTAAATGAGGTAGCTTATTTAAAATAAACAACATTTAATATATTTTCTCAATAAATGTTATTTATTTATTTTTTGCTCCTTATTCTACCTAGCACTGTGCATTTGTCTGATTTTATTGGGCATTATTTCAATAAAGTAACCATTTAAAATACATAAAGCACAGGAAAAGCAATACACTGATATAAATAAAATTAATACAATTTTCTGCATAATTGCAGAGAAATAAAATAATATAAAGATAGCACAGTCATAATGAAATTTACCTTCCTAGGGTATGAAGCTTTCAGAGAAGAATTACTATTTTCCACTTGTGACCTTGAGCTAAGGACAAAAACAAAAGAGAACATATCATGCAGCTCAGAGATTTAGTGCACAGAGAACTAATCCATCTGTTTATGGTTCCTTTTTTGTCCCTTGATAACACTTAGTTAAAAGACACATGCTTCAACCTTCAAGATAAATTATCCTTTCAATTCTTAATGGCTGTAAGTGATAAAATTCAAGAGCAAATCAGTGTGTGCATTAAAACTGGTGACATCTATGCTTTCAATATGCTGAATGATTATCAAGATATTTAGAGGTTAAATGGTTATTTATACATTTATACATAGATGGAGTTCATGAATACAGTTGTCACTGCTCTCAACATTTGAGTGCCACATGTGAATAAGTGGGTAGGTGAGGCAGAAGAATCATTCAAGTGAAAAATAAAAATGAATAAACGTACAAGACTCAAAGAATTTGATGTCTACATTCAATGTAGTAGTCATCTTAACAAAAACAGAAAATTTGAAGAGGAGGGACTAATTTTATAGAACATATTTCCTCTATAAATACCACTATAGTGCACATTTGGAGAGGTCCCAGAGCCAACCTCACTAGACATGCTTTGGAAATTTTTTCTAATAACTCAAGCTAATGTTCTAGTAATTCAATTTTCTGCCCTTTATTTCAACACAACATTGAAAGTGTTCATTATTTAAGATTGCTATAACTGTTCTCAGAACCTATGTTTTGGGGCTCTTTCAGGTTATATGGTAATAATTCAGTGTTCATGAGAGTATATTAGCTGGGATGACTATGTACAAAATTATATATATATTTATTTTGGGTTTTTTGCTGCTGTCCCCATGCGACCTGGGTTGAGTCTTCTATTCCCTCCTGGTGAGGTCAACAAACAAACAGATAAGAAACTTACATAGTAAGATATTGAGATTTTACAATACATTTCATAAGCTTTGTTTTAAGCCACATATGAATCTATTGCTAGGCATTTTTCTGAGTAAATTTCTGTGTATGTGTTTATATATATATATATATATATATATAAAATCAGAAGAGTGACCTAAAATCACTTCCAGAAAGAGAAATTCCACCTTGACTGCAAAAATTCTGGGAAAAAAAAAAAAAGGCTTTTCAGAAGACTGAACATGGAGGAATACATTAAAAATAGGCCTGGTTCTTGGGCATAAGCTTTGAAAGTCATCGTGGCTGGGCAAGAAAAAGGTACAAGAAAAGATATATGTTTCCATACTTACTCAATGGGAATAAGAGACAAAAGTGGGAAGCTTAGGGTTCTGCAGGAAAAGATGGCAAAAAAACCCCCAACATACCAGATTTGACACAACCCCTCTTCCAAATATCAAAAATAAGGACAAAAAAGAAAGTGATAACAAATGATTTAACATTCGTATTAGTTAGGGCCCTCTAGAGAAACAGAACCAACGCAATGCCAACAGATAATAGATAGATAGATAGATAGATAGATAGATAGATAGATAGATAGATAGAGAGAGATAAAGGGGTTTATTAAGAGAATTAGCTCACACAATTATGGAAGTTGACATATACTATGATATGCTGTTGGCAAGCTGGAGAAGCAGGAAAGCAAGTGCTATAAATTCATCTGAGTATTCAGGCCTAAAAACCAGGGAAGCCACTGATGTAATTCCTAGTCCAAAGCCAAAGACATAAAAATCTAGGAGATCACTGGTTTACATCCCAGAGTTCAAAGGCCCAAGAACCAGGAGCCCTGATATAAGACAGCAGGAAAAGATGGACACCTCAGCTCAAGAAGAGATAGAGAGAATTTACCCTTTCTTCACCTCCTTATTCTGTCTGAGCCTTCAATTGACTGGATGATGACTCTACATATTGGGAAGTGTGAGTCTTCTTTACTCAGGCCACTAACAGAAATGTTATTCTCCTTCAGAAACACCACAAACCCACCCAAAAATAATATTTTACAGGGTATCTGGGCATATCTTAGGTCAATCAAGTTGACATGTAAAAATCACTATTACAATATTGATTTAAAATCCTAAAGAAAGTCTTAGTGATGTTTATTCAACATCACTTAGGTAAAGTAATACACCATGAATAACTGGCATTTATTCCAGTAACACAGGCTTGGTTTAATATTTGGCAATCTATTAAGATAATATATTAAAGGTGAAAAAATCATATGATTATCTCTAAAGATGATGAAGTCTGACAAAATTAAACACTGGCTCCTTATAAACTAGGGAGATACAAATTGATTCATGCCTCCTTAACAAAATAAAAGCAAGCAAATTCATTATAAAAACAGTATTTTACTTAACAGACAAACAGAAGTATTACCAATAAGACCAGAAAGAATTAAAGATACTAAGAATTTTAGTATTTAACACTATATTGGAAAAACCCTCTAATCCAATTAGAAACAGTAAAAAAATTAGTGCTTCAAATTGTAAAATAGGAAGTACAACTCTATTTGTACTTGATAGGATAGTAGACTTTGAAAGCTTAAAGAATCAATTAACACATTTGTTTAAAAATAAAATAATGTATTAGAGTAGGAGAATAACATGAACATATAGAAATCAAAAGCCTTCTTACTCATAAAGCCAGCTCAAATACATAATGAGAGAGAAAACTCTTCATTATGGCAACACCAAAGACGAGAAAACTTAGAAATTAAGAGAAATATGCAAACTGTTTATTAAGAAAACTTTAAAATACTTCTGAAAGACACAAATTAGACTTGAACAAACAAAAAAATGTTATTCTTTAATAGAATGACTCAACATCAAAAAGGTGACTCTTCCCCCAAAGTAATTTTACAAATTTAACATGATCTTGATAAATGTGCCTGCAAAATTTTATGGATCTAGACAAGCTGCTTACAACTTTGTAATAATAGCTAGTATAAATAGAAACATGGAGGGCAAGACATACACAATTTTAAACATTCTCTAAAGCCATGATCCTCAAAGCAGTTTGGTGCTTGTACATAAACATACAAATAGATCAGTGAAATAGAATAGGAAGTCCAGAAATAGAGCTGAATTGTTAAGGGACATCTGATATATTATAAACATTACATCTGACGTTATAAGGCTTAAATTAACTTTTTAATAAATGTTTTTTGGAAACTATTGCACAGCCAGTTGGGGAAAAATATAAAATATTACAATACACAAGAATAAACTTCCAATATTACACACATTTAACAACACAAGTAGAAAAAGAAAACACAGGTAAACTTTTATATATTCTCAGTATAAGGACAAACTTCATATGATTTAAAATCCAGCAGGAATAAAAGAAAACAATATATTCAATACACTTAAAACTTTTACATAACAAAAAAGAAAACTATTTTAAACCATAATTCCAAAGACAGTTGAAAATTATAGAAGATATTTGCAATGTAAATCACAGATAAAACATGATATCTTTATTTTTTATTGAAATATAGTTGATTCACAATATTATATCAGTTTCACATATAAAACATAGTGACTCAACATTTTTATAGTTCATACTCCACTAAAAGTTATTAAAAACAATGCCGTATTTCCTTGTGTTGGACAATATGTCCTCATTGCTTACCTATTTTACACATAGCAGTGTGTATCTCTTAATTGCACACTCCTATCTCGCCCCACCTGCTTTCCTCTCCCCATTAGCAACCACTAGTTTGTTCTCTATACCTGTGAGTCTATTTATGTTTTGTTATGTACATCTGTTTGTTTTGTGTTTAGGTATCTCATATAAGTGACAACATAGAGTATATGCCTTTCTCTGACTTATTTCACTAAGCATAATACTTTCTACCCATGTTGTTGCAAATGGCAGAATTTCATCTGAGCATCTTTTCACGTGCCTGTTAGCCATCTGTATGTCTTCTTTGGAGAAGTGTCTATTTGGGTCTTCTGCTAATAAGGTTATGTTTTGGATATTGAGTTGCATAAGCTGTTTATATATTTTCGGTATTAATATCTTATTGGTCGTATCATTTATAAATAATTTTTCCCATTCAGTAGGTTGTCTTTCTGCTTTCTCAATCATTCCCTAAGGTGTGCAAGAGTTTTTAAGTTTAATTAGGTCCATTTGTTTGTTTTTACTTTTTTCCCTGCCTTAGGAGACAGATCCACCCCCCCTCCAAAAAAAAAATACTGCTAGTATTGCTAGAATTTATGTCAAAGTGTGCTCGGCCAATGTTCTTGTCTAGGAGGTTTATGGTTCCAGGTCTTAAGTCCATTTTGAGTGTTATTTTTTTATATGGTGTGAGGAAATGTTCTAATCTCATTCTTTTACATGGAACTCTCCAGCTTTTCCAGGACCTTTAATTGAATAGATTGTCTCTTTTCCATTGTATATTTTTGCCTCCTTTGTCACAGATCAACTGACCATAGGCCTATGGATTTATTTCTGGGCTCTTTATGCTGTTGCATTGACGTACTCATCTGTCTTTGTGCCAGTACAATTCTGTTTTGATTACTGTAGTTTTTTTTTTTTTTTTTTGTATAATCTGAAATGAGGGCACATGATATTCCACTTTTGTTCTTAATTCTCAAGATTGCTTTGGCAATTTGAGGTCTTTTCTGGTTTCATATAAGTCTTAGGATTACTTGTTCTACTTCTGTGGAACATGTCACAGGTAATTTGATATGAATTGCATCAAATTATTAGATTTCTTTGGGTAGGATGGACATTTTAATAATGTTAATTCTTTCAGTCCAAGAACACAGTGTATCTTTCCATTTCTTTCTATCATTTTCAAATTCCTTCATCAATGTTTAATAGTTTTCAGAGTATAGTTCCTTCACCTCTTTGGTTAAGTTTAGTCCTTGGGATTTTTATTATTTTTGATGTAATTTTAAATGGGATTGTTTTCTCACTTTCTCTTTCTGATAATTCATTATTAGCAATGGATTTCTTTATCTTAATCTCTTATCCTGAAGCTTGATTGAATTCATGTCTTGTATCTAATAAATTTTTGGTGGAGACTCTAGGGTTTTCTATATGTAGTATCATATCATATCAAATAATAAAGGCTTTAATTCTTCCTTCCAATTCAGATGCCATTTACTTATTCTTTCTTGTTTGATTGTTGTGGCTAGGACTTCTAATACAATGTTAAGTGGAAGAAGCAAGAGTGAACACCTTTGTCTTCTCCGGATTTTAGAGAAAAAGTTTTTAAGTATTTCACTGTTAAATGAGATATTAGCTAAGATGGACTTTATTCTGTGGAGGTATGTTCCCTCCATACCAACTCTGATGAGACATTTTACCATAAACGGATGTTGAATTTTGTCGAGTTCTTTTTCTGCATCTATTAAGATTATTATGTGATATTTATTCTTCCTTTTGGTAATGTGGTGTATCATGCTGATTGATTTGAGAATACTGCACCATCTTTGCATCCCTGGACTAAATACCACTTGATCATGGTTATGATCCTTTTTCTATACTGTTGCATTTGGTTTGATAATATTTTGTATTATATTAATATATAAAGAACTTTAAAAAAAGATCAAAAATGCCAAGAAAATATAGTCAACAACCAATAACAGACCAAGCAAAAATTACATTAAGTTCATTTAATAATTTTAAAATGCTCAACTTCACTAAAATGAGATAAATGAAAATTGGACTACATAAAACTATCACTTACCACCTATTAGATGGGTAAGATTTACAAACTTTGATGACAAATTCTGTTGGCAAAGTCATGGGGAAATAGGCTGGTGGTAATTCAAAATGGTACAACACTTACAGGTGTTGGTGTGAATGGATGGAAGAGATGGATAGGTGAGAGATATTTCTCTCAGCATATCTTTATATATATAATTTTGACTTTTGGATCTATAAATAAAATAAAACAAGATTAGGAAATTAATACTAAAAGAATATAAACAAAAACAGACAACAATAACATAAGCACCCTTCAGTTTTCCCCTTTGAGGAAAATCATCTAACCTAAGTTTTAAACATAACACTTTTCAATATATCCTCAGACTAGAGACAAAAATGACCAAGCAGATCAGAAGTTTAGTTAGAAGTTTGTTTTCACAGTGATATGGGATAGCAATCAGGAAATTATTTTCTATGAATTAAAGAATTGAGCAACTGAAAAAATGCATTGAGAATGTTGGGAAATAAGTTTCTCAGTATGAAAAAGAGAGAATATTAGGAAGAAGGATGATTATAAAGAACTCTTTTATGCTGTATTGGGATATTAAAAACCTATGTATACACATATACACACAGTTTTACATACACTTCTTTTGTGTGTGTATACACACACACACACACACATACATAGTCACATATAAACATGGGCCTCTTGCTATCAAACAAAACAAAAAAAGCAGGGAGATGCACATGAAATAATGATAGCATGTCAATAAGACAATGAAACCATCTTTAAGGACTTCCCAATAGTAAAACTATAGAAAATTTGAGCATCAAAAGAAATAACAGTAACAGAATTTTTGTGAAAAAAAGAATCTATAAATGCATATTGATAGAAATGAATGGGAGAAAAGGGGAAAGCTCTCCCTTACCATACAGTGCTACGATGATTTCATAAGATCAGACAATTGAAAAAAAAAAAAAAAAACAAGAATTCAGCCAGTGTATTCACATAAGTATTTATAAAGTCAAAGGATATAGAAAGAGTGTGGAGACAAGAATCAATAGCCTGAGAGACTTCCAAGCACAGTTCCCCAGAATTATTCTTATTCACACATGACATACTTCATCTCTCGAGTATGAACCTTTATGACATGTCTGAGGCATCTTGGTTTTTGAAGAGCTTCCCAACTGCTCCCGGTGGGATCATTTTATGTCTTTCTATAGTTACATAGCCAAGTCAAGCTGTGTAACAAGTTACACTATGTGTAAGTGATCAATATGCAGTATGTCTGGTGACACCAGGAAAGTTCCAAACTTTAAATAGCACATTATAAATCATTAGTTAGCACTCTTACTCTTCTCTCGGCCAAGAGTTAGTTTGAAACTTCCAGGCATCCCTGGAGATAAGCATTGAGCTGTCCTAGAGGAGCTGAAAATAGTTTATATAGAAAAGGATACACAGAAGGAATGATAGAGTTAAAAATAACATCTTTTAGCAACTCTTATAATAATTGAATCAGACAAAATCATGAGTGGGTGCTAATCTCATGGGTATAAGTTTAATGAGGAGCAGGATACTTAAATATTCTCAAAGTAGTTCCCCCTAAATTATTTTTTTTACAAGGAGGAACTGGTAATTTTACAGTGGATTAACCTAGCTGATACCACCTTAGGCAAATCATCAAAATTAATATCATCAGTAATGGGACAAGCTGACAGCATGTGCCCCCTTACCAGTCATTGAGAAGGATACAGCATCATTCTATGATATTGCTGTCAAAAATGCATCATTTGAATGGAATCATTAGCAAGTGTGAATCAAAACCAAATTGAGGGACAGCCTACAAATAACACCTGTAATTTAAAAAAAATATATCAAGTTCATGAAAGCCAAGGAAAGGCTAATGAATTCGTACAGAATAAAAGAGACTAAAGAAACATAGCAAACAAATATAGATTGCCTGAACTGGAAACAGTAGTTGGAAAAAATAGCTAATATGTACATTAACAGATAAATTGATGAAATTTGTATATGCACAATTGATTTAATAAAATTACTGTATCAGTGTTCTAAATGATTTTGATCATTGATCCATGGTTACAGATTCTTAGGAAATGTGTTCTGAAACATTTAAGGGTAATGGTGTAGTATCTCATTACCACAATATTAAATCAATCTATCTATCTATCTATCTATCTATCTATCTATCTATCTATCTATCTATCTATCCATCCATCCATCCATCCATCCAGCTATCTATCTGTCTATCTATCTGACACATCCATGACCCATGTTCACCTACATAACTGAATTAAAACATAGTATTATGTGTGCTCTCAAGTATTGATTTTCTGGTTCAAAATTAAGCAATAGTGAAAATATCCAGAGAGTTAAATTACTGATATTTAGTATGACTTTTCAATTTAATCACACAGGGTGAAGTAACAGTGCTGAGTACTGACTATTTAAAGTCTTAAAAGTTACGGTAATAATAGTTTAGGTATTTCTGACCATTTCATTATTGTAAGTAACATTAGATGATGAGACTGCAAAAAAATGAACATGGTTCTCATCTTTTAAGGAGGAATGGAACATACAGGAAATCAGATCATTCAGTTTAGACCAACTGATTGGAAAAAAATGTTAAACTGCTAAATGAATTATTGTTGATGGTGCTGGTTAATCTGAGGGCTTTTAAAATAAAACATATTACACAAAGATATATTTGCTATGAACAATTATTGATAAATCAATCCAAATTCCTTTAAAAATGAACTATTTTGAATTTCATTTTATAAGAGAGGAAAATGAGTCTTAAGAGATTTTAGGTATCTTCCATCTAGCAATAACAAAATCAGGGAAAAATTTTGTCTGATTCCAGTACCAGTGCTTTTAATCACTCACTGTTCTATAGTTTCTTATTTCCAGTAAAATCCTGTAGTTCATAAAATGTGAAATGGTGTGGAAATGATGCTGTGACTGTTATGGACATAGATGTTAAGAGACCTAGCAGCTTCCACTTTCTCTCTGGGGAAGCCTGCTCCTATGCTGCAAATAAACACAGGTACATTACTGAACGGAGGTGCACGAAGGTGCCAGACCAGCAGATAAAGTCATCAAGAGCCTTCCAGCCCAGCTCAGAAAAGTGATGAACACAGTCAGGTGAAAAAAGTATGAAAAAAAAATAAATTACTGAGGCTACTTAAAGAGCTAAGGATTTAGTATATCTTACTACTCAAGTTGAATCTGTACTCCCATTTTCCAATTTTCCAAAATAGGAATATTGGTTGAATTAGGCAGTATAACAAACTTGAATGATAGGTTATAGAGATTACATGCATATGGAGAGAGAATGAGAGTAAGAGCAAGAGAGTGTTAGTAAATAAGAATTTAGGTTAAGGAAAATTTGAAGAATGGATGATATCCTTACTTATACATAAATTCTATTTAAGTAAACAGTTTTTGATAGTGATATGGGTCTAAGAATAATTTTATTAAAGTTGATATGAGATACAAGAAATAGAAGATTCTAAATAAGATAGCATCAGCAGGCTCCTGGCTTCCCAATGTTCACAGCAGCACTATTAACAACGGCCGACCCATGAAAGTAACTTAAATGTCCATCAAAAGATGATTGAATAAAGAAAAAGAACATATACATACAATGGAATACTACCCAACCTAAAAAATAATGAAATAATGCCATTTGCAGCAACATGGATGGACCTAGACATTATCTTACTAAGTGAAGTAAGTTAGACAGAGAAAGACAAAAATCATAAGATACTTACTTATATATGGAATCTAAAAAATGGCAATAATGAACTTATTTACAAAACAGAAACAGACTCACAGACATAGAAAACAAACTTATGGTTACCAAAGGAAAAGAGAGGGAGGGATAAATTAGGAGTTTGGGATTAGCAGATACAAACTACTACAGACACAATAATAGGTTAACAACAAAGTCCTACTGTATAGCACAGGGAACTATATTCAATAGCTTGTTATAACTTATAATGAAAAAATAAATATATATAACTCAATTACTATGCTGTATACCAGAAGCTAACACAACATTATAAATCAACTATACTTCAATTTAAAAAAAAGATAGCATCAGAAACCTATTTTCTGCTTATACTCCATGTATCACCCTATCTCTAAGACAAAGATCTTAAGATGTTTGCCCTTTCTCATATCCTAACAATAGAGGCTCATACCCAAGACACAGGGGCCAACTGAGGACAGAATATATCCCACCATCTCTGTATTTCTCATTTTTATTTTTTTGCTTTACAATATTATTTATGCCGCACAAAATATTAATCCTCAACTAAAATGAAAACCCAAACCAAACCAAACAAAAACAAACAAGAACAAAAAAACTTCCATGCATTTGAATGTGGATTAAAACTTGATGTTTGTGTGTGTGTGTGTTTATGTCTATGTCTAGAATATTACTAATCTTACTTAATAGCAATTTTTTCTCCCTTTGGATTTTATAAATGCATGACAGTATCAGCTATGGATAAAAGACATTTTTCTTTCTTCCTTTCAATCTTAACTGAATTTCTTTTTTTCACTTTATAGTAAGGAAAAACATATAGTATGTACTTTAAGTCATATTTTAACTACTTATATTGACAATATTGCTACTCAATAGCTTTAGGTATTCAATAGCAGATATAGTCTATATTCAGTAACATAGAAAGTTTTATTGGATAGTGCTAATTTTGATATTCTCTTTTGGCTGGACAAGCATTTTCATGGAGTAGTACCTAGGACATAAATACCAGAAGAATCATATTCATACAAAAATTTATACACATATATAAGCATTTCACCAGGGCACAAACCAAAAGTAGAACTATATATTCATGAAAGACTGATATTTTAAAATTTTAGTAATAAATATTACCAGGTTGCTTTTCAATGAGGCTAAACAACCAGAAGTGTATGAGATCATCCATTTAATCATAATATTTCTGAAATTTGACTTTTTAAATATTTTTATGTATTAAATCTGATGCTCACTTCTGCTTTGTAAAACATCTTCCAAACTTAGCTTCTGCAATACTGTCCTTGATCCTCTTTCTACTTATCTAGGTTTTCCTTGTATTCCAGTGTTCCTTTCTTCTGGGTGTCTTTTATAAAGGGTATTTTCCTCAAGGTTTTATCCCTGGTGCTATTGCTTCACTACTCTGCATTCTACACCGTATCAAGAACTTCAGGTATGTAAAATCCTTTTCTTCCAAATATCTATGGCCATCTCTAAATATCTTCTAAATACATTCCTTGACTAGAATGCATGTTCCACGTTAACAGGGAAGATTCTTTTTTCATACCCTTTTTCTCAGAGCCTACCACTGTATCTGGCTCATGGTAGTCATAAAATATACAGCATATGATGGCTGACTGAATGAATAAATGGTGGAAGATAGAAAATATAAAAAAGAATAATTTAAAAATCTATACTTGTTCATTGGTTTATCAAAATAGGAATGAACCACCATCCTTTGCCATTATCCTGATTTGATCCATTTGACATGTAATGATTTTCTTTCTAAAGTTAAGATTGCTTTTTTCCTCCCTCTTTTCCTCTCTCTCTTCTCATTACACCAAAATAACCTTGCAATTTTATTACTTCTGTACTTTCCAGGCTTGTTTTGAACATATATTGTGGGTACATAATTTTATGTCAGATTAATAATGGTAGGATGAAATCTGACTCTTAGCTTTGGCAATCAGATTTAACTTTATGCCATCAATGTGGAACAAAGTTTGTGGTATTTCATATAGTGTGCTTTTAAAAATTGAAAACTTCAAACTTATTAAAGAGTTGTAACAAAAACTGGATTTCTCCCCTTTGCTTTCCTATATTTGAACTCAAAAAGAATAAAATCTTCTAGGTGATAAGAAAAACCTTTAAGATGGTTTAAACTCACTTCAAAGAAACGTAAGTTTTAGATGATGTAAGAAATCCATATTTAGACACATGTTAATAAAACCAGGTTTAATTAATAAACATGAAAATATAATGTTATAATTTCTATGTTACCAATAATATATCCTTTTAAATTTCCTTATACTACAGGGCAGTTTTCAGGTATGCTGAGACCTTATGTAACTGTGGTAGGCAGAATGACCCCCCCACCAAAAAAGATGTCCATGATTTAATCCTCAGAATTTGTGAAAATGTATCATTCCGTGACAAAAGAGATCTTGCAGGTGAAATTAAGATTACAGATTTATAATAGGAAGATTATACTGGATTATCCAGGTGGTCCCAATCTATTTACATGACCCTTTAAAAATAGAGAGATGTAGCAGAAGTCAGTGAGATGCACAGATGGCAAAGTCAGAATGATTCTGAGTGTGACAACTCAGTATCCAAAGTGGGCACTTAGATGCAAGGAACAATGTGAAAAGAACAGACAGAGGCCTCAAGGAACTAGGAGTGGCCCTCAGCTGATAATCAGTAAGGAAACAGGGACCTCAGCCCTCCAACCACCAGGAGCAGATTCTGCTAGCAATCTGAGTGAGTCTGGGATTGGGTTCAACCCCAAAGCTTCTGGTAAGAAAAACAGCCCAGCCATATCTTGATTTTAGCGTTGTGAGACTCATGCTGGACTTCTGACCTACGGAATTGGCAGATAATAAGTATGTTTTTTAAGCTGCTAAATTTGGTAATTTGTTGTTGCAACATTAGAATGCATACATAAGACCAAAGGCAAAATAAAGCAAGCACTTTATGCTTATCGAGTTCAAGAATTATAAGCAGAATGATTTAGAAGGACCAAATGATAGGCAGTGTTCCAGGCACATCTATATTACAACCCGCAGGATGGAATGACAAAGTGTATCTCAGCTTTTAGACTCAGATCTGCTTAACTTTCAGAGCATTAGACCTAAGCAATGTCAAGTGCATATGCCAGGATCGGTTGAAACAATATTTTGCTCTGAAATTTTCTGGACTTTCTCCACAATTTCCAGTAATTGGTACATCTAAAAAGTCAGATAATAAAAACAATTTCATATTAGTAGGGAACTTAGTTTATCATCAATGAGGTAAAATCTGAAAGTGAGACTAGAAAACACTTTGAATATGTGAACTCTCTTTTCAGTCTAATATTAAGAAAATGTTTCCTATGTTGATATATTTGTTTATTAATTGTGAAAAATCCTTATCAAGTATGGAACAGTGCTTATGAGAGATAATTAAATACAAATATATGGTCATGAAAAGTCAGCTAAAAGACGCAAATAAGGAGCAATTCAAATAATGAAATGGGTGATTAGTGAAATCATCCTTTATACGAGGACAGTTATCAAAAGATCATAAGGCATTTATGAGGAATGCAATTGCTCAATCAACAGAGAGAAATCAAGTGCTTAACTCTACAAAGCACTATGCAGAAATCTTGAGGGCTTCAAATTTTATTGGAATTTTAATAAAAATGATTCCCTTATATTCCTTTGCTATATTTCCTAGCATAATATTATGAATCCTAATTTATTTTTCATTTACCTTTGGATTTACACTATACTTTATATGTTCTGAAGTTTATAAACCAACAATATATTGATATTACTCAATGTTTACAATGCCTGTATTCTCTAAATTGGTCATGGTTTCCTTGCTTTTAATTACTTGCTATTAATCATCACCAAAAGCTGATAGACTCTTTTATATATGGTAATCTAGACAGCCAGAGCCCTTCTCTTCAAGGACGCATTTCAGAGTCCACAA
Organism: Camelus ferus; assembly: GCF_009834535.1. NCBI lineage: Eukaryota > Metazoa > Chordata > Mammalia > Artiodactyla > Camelidae > Camelus > Camelus ferus. Next base: position 6,687,509 of record NC_045703.1, read on the forward strand.
TTCTTCCTGAAGTCTTAAAGCAAAGAGGAGCAAATATACAATATAATATAAACCTACAGCTACAGGTTATTTTAACTTAGAATAACCTGTACACACTTTGAAAAAATTAAAATCAATATGAGTACCTCAAAACTTAAACACACTTACATGAGAAAGAACACTATTTTTAAAAAAGGATACAGTGATAAATTTTTCAGGAAATAAAAAATGTCAGTTCATTTTAAATTGGAGATATCAGCTATCTGAATACTACTTGAATAGAATAAGGATGGGTGGGAGTGGGCTACAACAATAAAGACAATGTCTATCAGCTGTAGCATGAGCATGTGTAACTACATAGATGGAAACACACAAATGTGCATTTACAGGATGTGGTATGAATAAATGGGAGCACTCAAAAGAAGGAAGAAAATTCAATATAAGAGATAGAAAAAAAACGCCAAGTGGAAAAAATAGATAATTGTTTCTGACTAGATGTCAAAATTCCTAAAGGTAAACAAATATTTTTTGATTTTGATTTTTTGATTTTTGATTTGATTTATCTTATTACAATGGTTTAAACACAGTTGAGTTACAATGACTCAAATATAAGCAACAAACAATATTATGTTTACATATTGCATTGCACATGTATATGTCTGTGCCTATGGAATGTTCTTGTTTTTATCAAATCATAAAGATGTTTCAATTTCCAGACTCCAAAGTTTAATGTATATTCTTTGTGAGATATCTCTGCATAGGTTAGTAAATGAAGAAGAGATAACTGGTGATTCAAACATAATTATTATGATATTATATATGGTTTCTCTAGCTCTATTAATTGTTGCATATAAAAATCAGTTTGTATATAGAAGATATAACTTTGTTTTATTCCTTAGAATAAAAGATATAAAAATGTATAAAAGCTTAGTCAAAGCAAAATCTGGGGAGTGGAGGAAGAAAGAAAGATAGCTGTGATCTAGGAGAAGATAATCTGAATAGGCATAAAGGAGGAGAGGGTCTTAACACACACTCTCTAAGCAAGGAGACAACAGGTTAGGTGTGTAATCTGATAATATAATGCACATGCTAGATAATAGATATTATTCGACTTATGGATTAAGAATAAAAGAGTTGGGTGTCTAAAGAGAAAGTGAAAAATGGGGGTACTTGCATAAATCTATGACCTCAAAAATTATTTTTTCTAGTCCTTTGGTAATTCATCACTCCATAAACTGATGTGAAATTCAGCAATAATAAAGAAAAAAAAAACAGGTAGATTTTAAATGCTTTAGTTATATTTATATTTTATAGGTGTCTTAGAAAGAATATAAAACATGCTTTAATATGACAAATTAAATTGCAAATTGCTAAATTCACTTAATGGCACTGAATGACAAAAGAAGTCCCATAACAAAATAGAAGTCCTACATAACACTAATAAGTTCTTAATTAACAGAGATGGGGAATGGTCTGTACATGCAATATTCAGCTATTGTTTCATACTTGTTGAGACTCAAATTAAACTGGTTAAAAAGTGAGTTATATTTAATCTTCACAGAGAGAGAACCAGCTGCAGTTCTTTCATAAAATGTATCTAATGGGTTTGTACCTCACTACAGCTGGAAGACTTTGATCTATATTTACTGATGATTACTACGGCCCTGAAGTAGTGTGTTATAAAAGATGGTTAACATAGAGGATGACATTCCTCACTGCTGGCAAATGTTCTCAAGGAAACTTCATGGGTGAAGATGAATAACAGAGTGAATATTAGTCTCTTCTTTTTATCCAGGAGGGCAGCAGAGACAAATGGCTTTGACTCTAACCCTTCATTCAGGCAGAGCACAGAATCATTCCCTGCAGACTGCAGGCCTAAGTAGTCATCATCACTGGAGTTTTCTTATCTTGGTTCAACGAACATTGGGCACAAGAGATTTTTGCAAAAGCAATAACCTTTTGGGTAACAGCACTACTGACATATTTGCATTTTTTTCATAGTTTGAGACTTTGCAAAATATGCACAAAACACACAGATAAACACATATACATGTAGATGTTAAACACAGATGACATTATTCTTAGTTCAAATTTTTCGTATCATTATTCTTAATTTCTAAGAAGTAAAAAGAGAAAAGGCCTCCCAGAAGGAAGATATCTTAGATATCTCAGATGCACAATTTATCACTGTCAATACCTATACCTGTTCTTTTTTGTTCCCCTCTGGGCTCAAAGAAACTACTTTACCTCTTTTTATCAAAAATAAATATGCTTATCTACTCTTGAATCCATCTCCATCTAACTTCAAAGAACCTTACATTTACTATCTGCCTCTTTATAAGTAGTGAACATTTGTAGATACAGGGTTTCTGGAGAAAATAATTTACATTTAAATACTCTGTATTTATTATCAATTGTCTTCTAAAAGGTTGCCCCATTTTATGATCCCCTAAATAACCATGAAAGTTTCCTTTTAGGAAATATCTTTAGTGTCAAAATGTTGATATTTTAAGTGTGATGATTAAGTTAAAATATCATCAGCCTGCCATTCTATTTATCTTACTACAGTGGTTCAAGCAATTGTTCATACTTTTCCTGTAAATTGCTTTTTTATACCTTGTTTTCTGTTTTACTTATTTATTTCAAAGAGTGCTTCAGGTAAGAATCTTGATAACCAAAAAATATATATGTATTTACATATATGTATGCACACACACACAAGTGCACAGTTCCTTAAAGGTACCACAGAAGAATCCAATCTTGAATTTATTTCTATTAATCTCCAAATTGTAAGATCTTGGAAATAAAAATTAACCCTTTGTGTCTCACTTTTCTCCTCTATAAAAAATTAAATGAATTAATGTATTCAACCCCTAAGAACAAAGATTGGCAGAGCAGAGGCGTTTAGTAAATGTTAATAATAAAATGGTAAATATTTTACCATCATTACCTAAAAGGCAGTTAAATAATTTATTTTTCTTCACTGGCTCAGCTCTTTGAAAATATTTATTTTATTTTTTAAGTTGGAGCTGGCTCCGTGTATATGTGTGACTTTTTCCTTAGAACAATTTTTATTTTTAAAAATATAACCAATTTGTTAATATTTAATTTAATAGCCTCTAGAATTTGAGCCTTCAAGGCATTACCATCACAACTACAAGTGTTCTCTCTTATTTTTCTATTACATTAAAATTTAATTTATTTTCTAATAAATATTACACTAATTTTTGTCTGGACTATGTATTTATGAAAAAAGTATGAACTATGAGACTACCTGTTTCTTTAAATTGTTATCCAGCAGTCCCAGGACCCTTGAGTTTTTGAGGCAAAGATTTTGTTATCATATTAATTGATAGAATTTATTTTTGGTAAAAATGGTATAATTGTTAAATAACTTTGTAGCAGATGCTTGAAACCCCAGTTGAATTTAATGCCAAATTAGATCATTACAACTTGGATTCTGTTGTAACCAATGGAATAGACAATATCTGAAGCATTAAGCTAATTTTTTTCTGTTTTCTAACTTAAAGTCCTCCCCAGTGAGTATAAGAAATTCCAAACTACATGCTACAAGAAAGGATCTCACTACACAGAACAGATGACAAATTCTTTGAATATGATCTTTTTACTTTGATGTTAAGCTTTTGAAAACTCATGGCAGAGACAACTGCTTGAGTCCAAAAGATTTTCTCAAAACTATAGGCATGGGAAACTCACCCAAACCTAGAGAACATAAAACTGGTGGGAGAGTAAAGTGTCAAAAAGCAAAGGAAAAGATAAAACATAAAAAAGAAAGATAATTAATTTTAATAATTTAATTTTTAGTGATTATGTTTTATTTATAGGCAATAAACTATTTAATAACTTACATATGGCTTACTGGTTATGCATATAGGCATTATACATCTTAATATCTATCTATATATAGATATTTTAGAATTCTACACAGTTCTAAGTAAATCTCTGTCCATGTCAATTATGTCTCAAAATGTAAGGAAGAGAAAGGTTATATATTTCTATATTCTGAATACATATTTATTAATCCTCAACCCTTGACATATATGTAACTATGTTTAAAATTTTAAAAATATGTTAAATTATTTTAAGAGTTTATGTCATTTTGTATTTCTTTGATTAATAGTGTTACATAAATATTTTTCTTGTTTTTACCTTCTGTAAAAGTATTTAATAAAGTATAGTTGATTTACAATATTATATTATTTTCAGCTGTATAACACTGTGATTTTATATTTTATATATTATAATCCAAGTAAATTATTACAAAATTATGGCTATATTTCTCTGTGTTGTACAATATATCCTTGTTACTTATTTGTTTTATACATAGTAGTGTGTGTCCATTAATCTAGTACCCCGATCTTGCCCCACTCCCTTCCCTCTCACTACTGCTAACCACTAGTTTTATCTCTGCATCTGTGAGTCTGTTTATGTTTTGTTATATATATTTGTGTGTTTTATTTTTAAGATTCCACATATAAGCGATAACATAGAGTATATAACCTTCTCTGTCTAACTTATTTCACTAAGCATAATACTCTTTAGGTCTTTCCATGTTGCTGCTAACAGCAAAATTTCATTATTTTCTACAGCTGAGTAATGTTCCTTTCTCTCTATATATAGTAATATTCCTTTATATATATATATAGAGAGAGAGAGAGAGAGAGAGAGAGGAGTTTTTTTAGATAAAAAATGGACAAATTTATTTAAATATTCTGTTTGATGTGATGAGAAGCTTGAGTATAGCACTTCTTTTTTTTCCTTTCTTTTTTTTTTTTTTTTTTTTTGATGGTAGAGGTAATTAGGTTTACTTATTTATTTTTGGAGGACGTTCTGGGGATTGAACCCAGGACCTTGTGTATGCTAAGCATATACTCTTCCACTTGAGCTATACCCTCCCTCCTTAAGTATAGCACTTCTGCTGCATGCCAAAATGCCACAGAGTCTGGAGGAAAAGTACTAATGAGATAGCTTTAGCTGGGAAAAGAAATTTCTCATGAAACATCAGTTTTACTTGAAAGAATTACTGACAGATGAAAAATATTTATTATTCAGAATTGGGTATTATAAAATCATTTCTTGCAAATTCAGGGTTACTTTAAGGAAAACAAATGATAATGGTACATTTTTGCCAATGGTAAAATTTGAGTTGAAAAATTTGAAAAACTGGTACAAATAACTTAAGAGCTCTGAGAAAAGCTCTTAAAGACTCTACTGACAAAAGAAAGACTCTACTTAAAGACTCTACTGATAAAGACTCTACCGACAAAACTGATGGTAATGTTAATTAATGTTATTTTAAAATTTTTTATCATAAAGTGTATCTACTTTGAAAGATCTACATAACTGCCAGAACTAATATTTTCCCTATGACCAAAATACAATGCTATAAAATCACACAAGTAAAGGACCAATAAAAGTGCAAAACAGACCTATGGATTCTACTATAACAGACTATAAAACTGTCATTGATACGGTATCAGATTTCATTTTGCAACCAACTTTTAAGAAAATATCACTTTTCAAATTATGGTATAGTATCCAAGAAGAATGTCACAATTATCTGAAAACTCTAGTAAATGTGCCTCTCTTTTCTAAGTGCATATATGAGTGAAGCCAGGTTTTCTTCATACACAAAACAACATATTTCAACAGACTGCATACAGAAGCAGATGTGAGAATCCTGCTGTGTTCTAATAAACTAGATATTAAAGAGATTTGAAATATTATAAAACACTGTCACTTTTCTTATTAAACTCTGTTTTGAAAAAATATAGCTTTTTATAAAAATATGTTATTTTCATTTCCCATTAATAATTTCTTATTGCTATTTTAAATGAATTACTAAATATTTATTTGTTTGAGTTTTATAATCTAATATTAGTCATCTTGATAGATACGAGCCACATAAACAAAAGTTCTTTGGGGTCCACAACAATTACTGTGTAAAAGTGTCCTGAGATCAAAAAGTTTGACAGTGACTACTCAAATAAACAAGTAAATGATGGTGAAGAGTTATTCTGAAAAGCCAGTTTACTGCAAAGTTGAAAACAAAAGATCTAGTGTAAAACTACCTCAATACAAACTTTGCTCTGCAATTAACCTTGGACAATTAATTTAGTGACAGTAATAACACCTATTTCCAAGCTGCTATAAGAAGAGTATGCCAGGCAAACATTAACTGCTTTAAAAAAGAACACTAGCTAGCTGTTATTATTATGCATACTGTTGTAACTATTTTTCTGTTATTGTGGATGGTCTCTACTCATCCTAATCCATGAACCGAGTTTGGTAAGGGGATTACATATAAACTTGGAGGGTTTTTTTTGTTTTTTGTTTTTTTTTTAAGAAAGAGGAAAGTCAGATTTGTCTATTAAAAGTGAGAACTACAGATTTCAGTTAGTATATAAGACTTCTGAAATTCTAAATGAAACTAAACATATTTCTTCCACTGACCCATTTTTATTCATGTAAAACTCTACAAATTTTTCCTCCAATTGTTATTATCTAAACATTACCCCAGAGCTTGGGTATGAAATAACACCTTCTTTTCTTAATAGACAAAAGCAATGGCATGTTAAAACTTGTCTCTAAAGTAACGGCATAGTAGAACACTTTATAGAAAATGATAATTCTTTGTAGCTTTAGATTAACAAAGAAAATTCTGTAGGTAATTCAATTAAACGGAAACTCCAGTGGCTATCTAACTGCCAGCTTCTGATATTGCTATTAATTTGTAATTGCATGTCAGTTAGTAAGGGAATAAAACCAAAGAACAGGAATCTGTCACATAGATTTGTAAGTTCAAGATGACAACTGTAGCAAACAAGCCTCAAAACGCATAATCAATCAGAAATGATAAAAATTTATCACTCACTCACAGAAAGTTCAAAGCTGGTGTTCCAGATTCGTGATTCTCTCTCCATCAAGCGATACTCTGAGCACCCATCTCCTTTCATTTTGTAGTTCTGCCATTTCAAGATGTGCCTTCTAAGTGTTCCCCATGCTGATCTGCCTGAAGACAGGGACAAGGTATGAAGATCAGATCATATATAGGAGAATCTTATGAAGGGCATACATGATTTCTGCTTACACCCACTGCATCACCTAGAATTCCGACTTATTCCTGCATTGTACTAAAACAAAGCTGGGAAATTAGTCTAGCTGTGGGTCGCTGATAAAGGGAAAGAGGTTTGTCAGCACAATGATCACACTTATATGAAAGAAGGAAGACACCCCATAATCACGGACCTAACAAGATTTTTTTGACATTTTTATTTAGGTTAAACTATTTGGTGTCTACATGGGGATGATATCATATCCCCGGCATTAAAAAAAAATTGTTAGTGACATAAAATTCTAATGTCTGTGCAGCAGTATTTCTATTTTGGATTATTTAATAGCCGTCTCAGGCTAAAAGCTTATGCTTCTAAACCCATGAGAGTAATAGGTGGTGGGGGGTGGGGGGGAAGATGAGATTTAGTCAAGTTGGCCTCATTCAAATACTAAAAATGAACAGTTAATTTTGATCTATCAAGAAATATTTTGGGTTTAAATCACTGATTTTATAGATGAACAATTTATAAAATATACTTCAGGCTCACAGTTTGATGATACACGTATATAGATGAAAAAGAATGAAGTGAAATGGATTTCAAAAGTAAGAAATATACTAATGTAATTTTTTGAATGTGCTAGAGCATATTATTATTAACTCATTAAATTATGGATTATAGGTATATGTTACTTGAAAATTTGCTATAAAACATACTTTCAGGATCAGATTACAAAGCAAGGGATTATCTTTAGCATACAAATATAGCATCTTGATTATTTTAACTGAAAAATTTATTTTGGTAATTTTTAAAGTCCTGTTTTACAAAGATTTTTCAGCCACCACCTAACATACAGTATTTAAACATACACTATTTTTTATTTAACCGGTAAGTTTCCAATATTTTCATATTACAAAAATTCTGCAATAAATGTTTATCTATTTTTCTGTCTGTCTGTCTGTCTGTCTGTCTGTCTATCTATCTATCTATCTATCTATCTATCTATCTATCTATCATCTATTATTGGAGGTTGGGGATTAGGTCATCCTGAAGGACAGCATAGTTCAGCACCTTGCCTCTTTCTTAAGTAGAATAAGAGACTCTTGTTTTATTTCTCATTCAATTAAAGCATTTTCAGTCTGGCTACTACTGACGGTGCTATTTTCTCAGAAAGTTCATGGATTCTGATCTAAGTTGTTTCATTTTGTCATGTTCAACAGCACCCTTAGTCAGAAATTTGTCCCAAAACACTTAAAAATTAGTTACAAGTTTTACTGGATTTTTGTCTATCTGAAGTCTTCCTTTAATTCCATTTGTCACAATCTGAGATCTAGAATTACTTGAATTTTTCATTTTGGTAAGGACCTCATATTCTAGGTTGCCTCTAATATCTTTTATTCCTGCTTGAAAACTGCCTAGTCCTTTCTTGAGTTCAACTTTCAAAGTTCCTCCAATAATAGACAACATCCATTACCTATTTATTGTTTTTAAACCTCTCCCCTCAGAGCTACAGCCACAAGGGTCTGCTTTGTAATTCAGAGCAGATGAAATCTTGCCATGTGTTTTAGCACTAAATGACATGACTTTATAACCTCTAATGACTTTCTCACTCGCTGCTGCCCAGCCTCAAAACTGACACCACTTCTTGTAGAATTGTATAGAAAGCCCTCCGTTTCAGGTACCAGTGTTTATCGTAGCTGGAGTCCATATGCTGAACAGATAAATTCCACTCTGTGGATGCTGTTTTCGTGCCCTTAGATTTGTGTGGTAAGACCTGGATACTCATTCTCTCTGCTGTCAGATGTGTCGTCAGTAGGTCCCTCCCTATGAAATGACCTTGTCCAATGGGAGCTGCCTTGCTCAAGATTATATGTCCCTCACCTAAGGAAGCCCACATTCACTGCCTAATCAACATGGGAGTGGGGGTACCAAAGGCCTTGGCCCCCTTCCTCAGGCTAAGACAACTCTGGAGGCCTATCCCGACTTCATACCTCCCCAGTTGACTAGTGAGGCCTTCATTGTGAATGAGGTTTTTGCTTCTATGTTATTTTAAAACACAAAAATAATGTATAAGCATAATATACTCAGTTGTTGTCTTTATTTGGGAATTTTGCAAAACAATTAATTCTTTTTAATATAAAAAATAACTTTAGTTAGGATCTCAAAAAGTAGATACTGTCCTTTGTAACGAAGAAACAATGTGAGGCGTTTCATTTACATGCAATATGGAATTTTACCATAACCATGTTATAAAATATGTTGCATGATAAGAATATAGTAGTAATATGAAGAAACTTATGTATGGTCATATTTTTAGCTGGAGAAAATATATACTAATAAAATATGTGATAGAAAACTACTAAATTATTGATTTAGGACTGTATCACCTTCATTTCCCTTTTTAATAAAACTGAAATTTTCTTTACTTGGATTTCTTAGGCAAATATTTTGTATAATAATAATAATAGTAATAATAATAATAACACTGGCTATAGAAACTAACTTTGAGGGATCATCTTTCTAATTTCTACAAGTCTCTACAATTCTTTTGTCTTTACTTTTTCTTAAATTTATTCACCTGAAGTTCTTAAACTTTAGGAATAATTAGAAAACCATTTCAAATTCTTAAATGAAGCAGTAATTGGAAACTATACTTATTTGAGTGTTCACTGTGGGGCTGAGGAGTCAAAGTTTTAAATCAAATATACATAGAATAGAAACATCAGTTGAGAATTTAATATTGAATTTGAGTTATAATAATAGATAGCCTTTAAGTGAGCACTTACTACATGTCAGACCTCACTGTAATCGCTTTGTGTGTGTGTGATTTCTAATTCTTTCAACAGTTCCCAGAGGCATGTGCTCTTATTGAGCCTATAGCACAGAAAGATAAACTGAGTCAGGGAATGGATGACCAACTGGACAACAGTGACACAGCTCACAAGTGGTGAAACAAGGGTTTAAACTCAGGCAGTCTAAGGGTAGAGTACATTCTTTTATCTATATAGTTCATTTCTTGACAGCTCACAATATGCCAGCCACTCTATTAAGTAGAATTATATACATTATATTGTTTAATTCTCATTACCACAACATGAGGTATATACAATTATCCTTATTTTAAAAAGGAGGTTACTGAGGCTTAGAGTTTCAGTAATTTTTGAAACGGCTCATACCTATGTAGTGTACAGTTGGGCTATAAACCATCTGTTGGAATAGTCTGCTGCCTAATGTAGTAAAGGATGCTAATGAACCCTTTGGCATATTTTTCTGCTGAAAGAGAATAATAGGATGGTCAACGAAACTTGGACCATGCTGGGAACAGTTAATATTCTAATATTAAGCAGAGAAAAAATCAACATGTGTACACTCTTACTTCCATTTGTTTCTCATTGTAATAGGATATCCAGACACTTCTTAGTCCTGGATATGAGCATAATCCAAAGCCATGCAGCATCTTTCCTCTGTAGTGTGACACACTGGAACTGACAGAGTAGACAGAAGAAATATGTACTTTGTTATGTTGTATTTTTGTCAGAAAGCTGTCGACCAGTCCCGCTGCCTAATACTGTCAGTAGCCTCAAATCTGCTTGTAGAAAGTGACACATGGATATATTTACATACCCCTAGGCCACAATCTCTGCTATTATTGGACTGTCAAATACATAGTTGATGGGGACTTTAAAAAAATGTTGGGCTACTTACCCATTTCAAATATTTTTTAGAAGTATTTTTTAAAGTGCATTTATATCTAAATTATTTGTTTTACAGTTTTCAATAATTAAGACAATTCCTTAATAAACTGGGATAAATTGGGAGTTTGAGATTTGTAGATGCTAACTACATTATATAAAATAGATAAATGACGAGTTTATATTTTATAGCCCAGGGAACAATACTCAATATCTTGTAGTAACCTATAATGAAAAGAATAGGAAAATGAATGTGCTATGTATATACATATGACTGAAACATTATGCTGTGCACCAGAAATTGACACAACATTGTAAACTTACTATACTTCGATAAAAAGAATGCAAATTTTAAAAAAAGATAATTCCTTTATTAAATAGAGGATAGTTCCTATCTTTTCACTGATGCTTTGCTTTTTTAATTGTTTTGCTGACTTTTAAAGAGATAACAAGGAGACACTTTACAACATACAAAGGTAAGAAAGGCACATAGTGAATGTAAGTCATGTCCCCCCGGTCACTTTGTTAAAGTAATTAAACAAAGACACCGTTAGTCTGAAGTGGCTCTTGTGCCGTGGAAGCCTTCAAAAGCAAACCAAAACCTAAGTTAGATTTAATGCACTTGAATCTGAGAAATTTAAGAAATAAAATTTAAGAACAACGAAGCAGGTTTTCCCAAATTGGTACCGGCTTAAGCTATAGTCAATCAGATAATTTCCTTGCTTTGCTTCTATAAACATCTCTTCTCTAGCTCATGTTGGAAGACCACTCCTAACCACATTCGACTTGGTGCTGCCAGATTCAAATCAATATATGTTTAAATAAAATCTTAAAAGTTTTCATCTGCTTCTGTTTATCTTTTAACACTCCAACAACTAGGTTCCCTTCTTCCTCCCTGTGTATCTACTTTCAGACTATTCATATATACATGTCTGTCTATGCACATATACATATATTGACATGAATATATATGTGAATTTGAATGATTCAGTATATACATGGATGTGTGGGGGTTCACATTATTGTTTTACACACCTGTAGGACACATACAGTATGTCCCTAATGACAGATACTATGATTATGATAGATAATGCTTATTTAGATTTATTACTGTTATTTTATAACTGAGATAGTCTTTTGTGTCCTCTATATTGTCTTTGGGCATGACTCTAACGCTAATATCTTAAAAATTAATATATGATTTTCTTTTGTGATTGGAAACATCTTATATCAAGATATTAAGGAGCAAATTATCTTGATTGGGAAAATTACAACTATATTTGTACTAATCTAAAATTTATTATTTCCTTCAATCATGAATGTTGGCAGCAAATAGTAACAGTGTTAGGCATAACAGTTACTTGTCGCTTATAGATATTATAGACATTTTCAAATAAATTATAGATATTTTAAATTATGTTCAACTCTCATTATTACATTAAAAAATAGAATTTATTAAACCAGATGCTAGATATTTCTGTAACATGTTATAAAGAAGCACATAATTTCTACATAACATTCTTTATTTTTAAAATTTTTTTCATAATATTCTTTAAAAAGTAATATATTTGTATATCAGCATAAGTGCTTATAATTTTATGAACTTTATTTTATAACTAAAAAATAAAAACTTAGTAGCTATCCAAATAACAACGAGGCAGTATAAACATTCCCCTATAAAGTCTGAGAAACATGCCTCCTCAAACTTAGTTAAAGTGGTATTATAGTTTTCTGTTTTTTAAGTTACAGTAGAATTTCATGATAAAATGTATGGGCCTGATGAACTTTGGTAACTTTATCTATTTCTTCTATGTAGCTGTTTGTTAATTTATATATTTAAATTACCCTGTATTATCCAGATCCCTTAACCGCATACAGTTTAATAAACAGTTCTTTCATGATTTCTTTAAGTTCCTCTTGGACAGTGATTATGACCACTCTGTCATTTCTTTTCCTGTGGTTTCATAACTTTTCCTTTTGATTTTGTATATGTTATGTTTTTGCCTTCACCCACCTCCACCAAAATAACAGCTCACTATACCAACTATTTTGATTTCTGTATTACTCTTGTATATTTTGACTTGAATTAATTTTTGTCTTATACTTTCTACAGACTTATTTTATGTTCATTTTTAAATGTCCTTAGGAGAAAAATTAACACATATATCCTAATTCTGTCTTGTTTAACAATATATTTATTCAAGCCTATGGATTTTCCTTTAGTTGTAGCTATTAGGTTCTGGTTGTAATTCTTCTCTTTTTTTCCCTTATACATAGGCAATGTGAGTTTTGAGTTCATCCTGAATAATTCTAAAGAATAATAATTTTTTGTGTTAATATATTTAATTTCTAGGTATTAGGTTTTTCAATTTCCAGGTTTTTTTTTAATAAATTAATTTCATATCTTATATCATTATGACCAAAGAGTATTACTGTAATTTTTTGACATTTTTATAATTTATTAAGATTGTCTTTGTAGTATAAATAATGATCAGTATTGTCATCATTATGCATGTTTCATGGGTTCATGAAAATATTTCTCTTCCACTGTAAAATTCCAGAAAATTTCATATTTAAATTGGATCTAATGAATATTCATAACACTTTATTTCCTTGAAAAAAATATATTAGTATGGAGAATTTATATGCATGACATATTTTTAAAATATTATATAGTTTCTCTGACTTTCCTGCTTGGGTGTACCTTAAAATTAGATACATATATTTTGAAGGTTTGATGCCAATTTTCTTGAGACACTATGGCCATTTAAAAATGCAATATTTAATATTTATTAATTTTTGATGCATTTTTCTTATTTGTTTTTCAAGGATTTGATTCTCTTTTTTCAGGGCACTTACATTTTTGGTGCATTTTCAATACTTAATTTAAAGTGTTGTTTGCTTTCCATGTCAAATATTTATTAAAATTTTTAACTACTTTCTAAGTAAATATCCTTTTTACTGGATTATCCACTTAAAAGGGAAATAAACTTTACATTGGTAATTAGAAACAAGACTTAGTGTGCAACTGTACAAATTTAGGTCAAAATAAATATATTTGTATCTTGTGGCTTCATAAACTTTATTTACTGTGTCTTTAAAGAAAGCTGCAGTAATAATACATGGGTAAGTCATTACTAATTACAGCAAGGCAAAGCAGTAGAATTATACTTCTTTTGCAGAGTGTGAACAGTGAAATATTTAGTTGTGATCTTCTCACACAAACATGAAAGAATATTTATATGGAAAAATACCCTCACCAGTTACTGATGGGTGATGAACATACACAAAGTTTTATCTCATTTAATTTTTATCAGCTGAAATTCTTTGTTTACTCTCTCCTTTTACTTTTTCCTTGAACACTGTCCTGCAAGCGCATTACTGTGTTTTCAACAGTCTCTCTTCCTTGTGCTGCTTTTCAACTTTGCTTTCATTCTTTGTAGGCATCTATTTTTTCAACTCTGCCATCTCACAATCCTCTCCCCTCCCCCCACCTTTCTCTCTCACACACACATACACATATTCCTCAGTATATTCTGCTATTTCACCTTTACAGCCTTATTTTATAAATGAGATTGTTTCAATAAATATTTTAATTGACAGCAATCTATTAAGTCACAATTTTCTCTTTCCCTGTGCCATATTTGCATATTATTCAGCTGTCATTATTGTTTTTTTTCCTCTTCCTTTCTTATAATACATGTTTACTGATCTTCAGCTAATTCCTATTTTATTGCAATGGTATTAATGCTTTCTGAACAAGTTATTTTCTGGATATTCATATCAAAACAGGAACAAAGATATCTTCAGAATAAAAGGATTTATTTTTCTAGCCTCCTATTTAGTGTGAGCTCTTTTGAATTTTGTATCTTTATGGTCAGCAAATATTACTCACAAAGACTACTTACAGTGTAAAATGTCTCTTCATCTTCACTTCTCTCCAATCAGAAGCTCCCTGCAAATATTTTTGTTTGTTTATTTGTTTAAAAGATTCCCTTTATAACCCTGCTTTTCCTGCTTCTCAAGAATTAATACCAAATCTAGTTCAGGAAATATAGCTAGCTAGCCTGCATATATGTTCTCATGCTTCCAGAGAGATATTATTAGATTTTGATTTCAGATTCTGCCACTTAAAGAATAATGCTTTGTCTGTCTTATTTTATGTATTTATCCATGAGTATCCCTTCTGAGTGTCTTCCTGCACTCTTGAACTACCCACATACTTGCATAAATACATACATGACATACCTCCTAGTCTCATGGTTGATGGCTCTGTGTTATTTTTTCTCTATGCACTGTATTGCTGCATTTGGGTAGTTTTTAGAGAATAAGGAAACCATCATCTTTATTAATCAGTTGACTAAAACTAGAATGAAAGTTTTATTTCTAAACTTGAATTTTAGTTTCTCAAAAAAGAGGGCTATATTGTTATAATCTATTTTTGTCAAAAATGATTTTACCAAGGAAATTCCATAAAGAACCAGAAAAAAAGTGATATAGGTAGTTTGAAAGAAAGCCTGCAGTTTGATGCTGCTGGTAATTAGGTTTTGTTGTCTGGGCCACATTTTTATTTGACTTCACACATTTTCATTTGAACACCAACTGTTACAAAGCATATGGACTTCCATAGCAATCCCATATGCTACATAATGGCTGGTTGCTATCTATTTAGGATTCAAACAATGATGAGATTTCATAATGACTGTAAAGTAAGAAAACTTTAAACTCTTTATCTAGTTTACTGTATTTCAGAGACTCTAAAGTACAGAATTATGCTGTTTTATTATGCTAGGTTTTGTTCCTCCTTATGTGCATTTGAAGTTTGAGGAGGAATGTTTATAAAATATTATAAAATGTAGTACTCTAAATGAGTACTATTTTGTACTAAATGCAAATAATTAGAATGACCAATCACATTTTCATTTACAAATAAGAGCATCATTATTTGAGGATGTCATCAAAATGGCAGAGAAGACTCCAGCCTCCACCCCCACACAAAGATCAACAATTAGACAGCTCCATATGAACAAAAATAGCTCTGGGAGAGCTCAGGAATCCACTTAAGGAACTTCAGCAACACAGTGAAACAAAAACCTAAGAAGGAAGTTAAAGGGAAGGAAGTACGGCTTCATCCTGTCTTGTCATTCCATCCCCCAGGCCAGCACTGCTCATGGCCCAGAGGGAACTCCATGGCTCAAAAGAGTTTCCCCACCTAGGAAAGGAAAAGCAGAGGAGGCAATCAGCATTCCCAGCCTCATGAGACACTGCACAATGAAACTGCTTCAGCTTTACTTCAGCCAGAAATGGCAAAACTGAGACATAATAAAGTTGGCTTGAAACAAGACAAAATAGAAGGGCAGGGTCAACTAGTATCCATGCAGCAGGAGCAACTGCAGTTCCCAGTATCCGCTCTCACTGCCTAAAAAACAAACAGGCAACATAGCCACAAAGGGACTACTGCAGATTTTAACACTGAGGTTTTCCTCCCACAATATTTGGTGTTTGCAGGCACCAGTCACTTCACTTCCTCCCTCCCCTCCCCTCATGCTGGAGCCCAGGATCCACACTGACAACCAGCCCTGGCCTCTGTGGCTGCACAACTGCAAGACATCAGTCTAGACTCCTGCGGCTGACCCACACTGCTGTGCATGCACTGGGGGATAGCTCTACAGCTGAGCACATCAGGCCACTAACCTGACTCCTGTCACTGACCTGCACTGCTGGGCTTACCTGCAACTAATTCCTGCAGCTGCACTCTGCTGGCCCAACTCCCATCACTGGGCTCCCCTGCAGTGTATGCTGTGACCCACTGTGGTGGCTCCAGGTATTGAGGAGCGGTGCATGAGTTCTCACTATCTAAGGCCACTGGGCCCATTACATCAACAGCTATCCGATCTTTGGCAAGCACTGCGGTGAGTCTGCAGTAGCTGCAGGAGCTACTGGGGGCTCAGCAGTGCCTCCAGGTCCAGTAGCTAGGCTAGGGATCAGAGCCAGCAGCAATGGTGGCTAAAGCCAGTGACGTGCACACATTTGGCTGTGAGAACTGACTTCAGGTGCCATATAGTAGCAAGGGCCAGGGCCAAATTTGGGCACACAGTTATCAATGTCATGATCCTCAGCACCCTGAGTCAATGAGATATCACTTCTCTCCCAAACCAGAGTCACCAAAAGCCCCTACACTTAGCACTCTGCACTACTAGACATGGGAGTCCCAGAAGGCTCCACTGTGCTTTCATTCACATTACCAAAGTCAATTCATAAAGGCTGGGAGAGGTGACAGCTTCTTCAAATGTGCAGATGCCCATTCAAGGCTATGAGGATCGTGAAGAATGAGGGAAACATGACAAAGGAACACTGTAAACCTCCAATAACTGTTTCCAAGAAAAAAGAATACATAAATTTCCTAACAAAGGATTCAAAATAGCTGTTTTAAATATGCTCAGAGAGCTACAAGAGAACAGAGATACATAATTTAATAAAATCAGGAAGCAATGCCAGAAGGAAAAAAATAAGTTCAGCAAAGAGAAAGGAAACAAAATAGAACCAGACAGAAAATTTGGAGCTGAATAATACAACGACTAAAGAATTCAATAGACAGGTTTCATAGCAGACTAGACCAATCAGAAGAACGAGTGTATACAAAGACATATCATTTGAAATTATCCAGTGAGAGAAGCAAAATTTTAAAAAAGAATGAAAGGGATGAAGAAAGTCTACAGGACTTTTGGGACATAATTAAGAAAAAAATTACCTATACATTTTACAGAAAGATTTTTTTAGGAAATAATTGCTGATAATTTTATAAAACGTGTGAGAGATTTGAACATACAAGTTCATGAAGT
Source organism: Camelus ferus (assembly GCF_009834535.1). Taxonomy (NCBI): domain Eukaryota; kingdom Metazoa; phylum Chordata; class Mammalia; order Artiodactyla; family Camelidae; genus Camelus; species Camelus ferus. Next base: position 6,705,095 of record NC_045703.1, read on the forward strand.
TCAAAGGTCCCCATACAAAATCAACTCAAAGATCTCTTTTCCAGGACACATTATAATAAATTTGTCAAAACACAAAGGCAAAGAGAAAATCTTGAAAGCAACAAAAGAAAAGATGCTTGTCACTAGCAAGGGAACCACCATAACGCTATCAGCAGATTTCTCAGCAGAAACCTTAAAGACCAGAAGAGAATGGAATGACACATTCAAAGTGCTGGAAGAAAAAGATGAAAAACAAAAAAACAAAAAAACAGGCAACCAAGGGTACTTTAGTCAGCAAAGTTGTCCTTCGGAAATGAAGGCGAGATAGACTTTCCCAGACAAACTAAAACCTAGGAGGTTCATTGCCACTAGAACTACCTTACAAGAAGTTCTGAAAGGAATTGCCCACGATGAAATAAAAGGATCCTAACTAGAAACACGAAAATGTATGAAAATATAAAGCATACCAGTAAATGTAACTAGTCAAAAATCAAAATACTCCAACAGTGCAATATCGTGGGGTATTAATCACTTAACTCTAGTTTAAAGGTTAAAGGACAGAAGAATTAAAAATATATCCAGCTACTATAATTTGTTAATAAATACATGATATAAAGCATGTAAACTGTAACATCAAAAACAATATGGGAGAATCAGAATACTTCAATAAAAAATAAAGAAAGAAAGAAATAATTTTTAAAGTATCAGAGAGAATTTTTAAAAAATGCAATTGAAGTTGTTATCAGCTTCAAACAGACTGTTATACGATGTTTCATTTAAGCCTCAGGATAACCATAGTGCCAAAACCTACAGTAAATACACAAGATAAGGAAAAGAGAATCAAATATACCACTACAGAAAAATATCTATTCTTAAAAGAAGACAAGAGAGAAAGAACTATAAAACAGCCAGAAAATAAATAAAATGCATCAATATGTTCTTACTTAACAATAATTACTTTCAACATAAAAGAACCAAATTATAAAATCAAAAGGCATTGAATGGCTGAATAGATAAGAAAACAAGAACCAACTATATGTTGCCTAAGACTCACTTCAGACACAGGCTAAAGGACACAATAGGCACAAAGTGAAGTGACAGAAAAAGGTATAGCATGCAAAGAGAAACCAAAAAGGATCAAGGATACCTGTATCAGATAAAATTGACTTTATGTCCAAAACTGTGAGACTAGACAAAGGTCATTATATAATGTTAAAGGGGTCAATCCATCAAGAAGTTATAACAATCGTAAATACTCGTTCCAACATAGGAATACGTAAATATCTAAAGCAGATAATAACGTGTCTAAGTGGAGAAATAAATATCAACACAATAATATTTGAGGCTTGATACCCAACTTTCAACAATGGATAAATCATCCAGACAGACAACCAATAAGAAAACAGATCTGAACAACACTGGGACCAAATGGACCTAACACATACAGAGAACATTCTATCCAAAACAGCAGAAAACACTTTCTTCTCACATGCACACAAATCATTTTCTAGGATAGTCCATGTGTTAGGTCACAAAATAGGTTTTAGTAAATTTTAGAAGACTGAAATCATACAAACTATTTTTTTGTGACCCCACTGGTATGATACCAGAAACCAATAACAGGAGAAAAATCTAGAAAATTCATGAATGCATGAAAATTAAATAACAATTTGAAGAACCAATGGATCAAAGAATTAGAATGGAAATAATAAAGTATCTTAAGAAAAATAAAAATGGAAAAACAGTTCTCAGAGGGAAGTTTATAAATATCAAGAAAATTATCTCAAAAATAAACTAACTTCTCACTTAAAAGAACTAGCAAAAGAAGAAAAAATTAAGCCCACATTTAGAAGAAAGGAAATAACAACCATTAGAGCAGAAATAAAGTAGACAACAAGAAAACAGAAAAAATTAACAAACCAAGAGTTGTTTTTTTTGAAAAGATAAACACAATTGACAAATCCTTAGCTATATGTACCAAGGGAAAAAAAGAGCATCAAATATGTAAAATCAGAAATGAAAGAGGAACATTACAACCGATAGCACAGAAATAAAAGATTTGTGAGAGATTGCTATAAACAATTACATGCCACTAAACTGAACAATCTAGAAGAAACAGATACAGTCCTGAAAACATATAACCTAATATAACCTAATAAGACTTAATGAGTTAATAATGAAGACACTGAAAATAGACCAATAATGGATAAGGAGATTGAAGCAGCAGTCAAACCCTCCTAATAAAGAAAAGCCCATCCCAGATCGTATCACTGGTAAATTCTACCCAACATTTAAAGAAGAATTAATGTAAATTCTTCTCAAACTCTTTCAAAACATTGAAGAGGGAGGCAACTCCCAAATTCATTTTATGAGACCAGCATTACCCTGATACCGAAACCACACAAAGATACTACAAGAAAACTATAGACCAATATCCATGATGGCTTCTTTGCTTTAGAGATCTTGGTTTATTTAGATAACTGACCAGTTGGGTCACTTATTTTTTTTTCTTCCCATGCTTTAAATTCTTGCTCTTATGTTTTAAATTCACCAATAAAGAGTGAACTATGAAACCCTAGGCCCCTATCCTCAGCCCAAATAAAAACAGAACCCCTGGTTTTTTATCAAAAAAAGAGATATATGGCTGTGAGGATGTGAGAAAAGGGAACCCTTGTGTACTACTGGTGAAAATATAAATTCATACTGCCACTATGGAAAACAGTATGGAGGCTCTTCCCTCTTCCAACAATTAAAAATTGACCTTCCCTAAGATCCAGCCAACCCTCTTCTGGGGATAAATTCAAAGGAAATAAAAATAGAATCTCAAAAAAGATAACTGCACTCATACTTTCATTGTGGCATTATTCACAATAGTCCAAAAACGGAAGTAACCTAAGTATCCACTAATTGATGAAAGGATAAAAAAGATGTGGTAAATATATACAATGGAATATTATTCAGCCATGAGAAACAGAAAGTCCTGCCATTTGTAACACCATAGATGCACCTTGAAGGCATTATGTTAAGCAAGATAAGTTAGGAAGAGGAAGACAAATACTGTATGATACCACTTAAAAATAAAAATCTTAAAAAGCCAAACTTGTAGAAGGAGAGAGCAGAATAGTAGTTACCAGGTCTGGGGGGTTTGGGAGAATTGAGGAGATGCAGATCAAAGGATGCAAACCTGCAGTTAGGAGATGGATAAGTTCTGGAGTTGTAAGGCACAGCATTGTAATTATAGTCAACAATACTGTATTAATATACTTCAAAACTGCTAAGAGACTAGATCTTAAATGACTCACCACAAAAAAGAAATGATGATTATTGATACAATTGGAGGTGTTTGCTAATGCTAAAGTGGTAATCATATTGCAATATATAAATGTACCACATCAATATATTGTATGCTTTAATCTTACTCAGTTATATGTCAGTTATTTCTCAATTAAAATATTTTAATTTTTTGAAATGAAAAAAAACACTACAATAAAAATACAAAGACTCATATATGTAATAATGAAAGAAGTCATCAAGATGCAGGATTATGCATTACACTGTTCATTAAAATGTATGGACACAGTGAATTGTATCTTGATTTTATTAAATTTCCTGCTTTTTATGTGTAGAACTGATTATAAACAGGTCTCATTCAGATTTAGAAACCCAATAAACCCATTTCTAACAGTAAATGAACAAATATTTCTTTTGAAAATTCAAGCTGAAGAACTAGAAACAATTGATCTAAATATTTTAAGAACAAAAGAAATTGAACATATTTCAACAAACATCTTTGCATACTCTATCTTTCAGGATCTCTCCCTAAACACTAACAAATGGTCAACATATGATACTGTTCTTAAATAAGGGCCTTAGGACAGAACAGGCATTTATAGATACATTTGATTCTTTTAAGTTATAGAGCAAGTTGTAGATTTATTTTAACAAAAGAAATTTGTAAACATTAGAAATGAAATCTAATTTAACATGATTATATTTTACTTGTTATATTTTTAAAATTTCTCAAGGACATTAACATCATAGTAGAAAAATTGTGTAATAGAGATTTGGAATATGAGAAAATATTTGAAAAACATTTTGAATGACAAAATATTCAAAAATGTTACATCAATATAATGAAAAATCTACGTACCACACGTTGATAATTTTTAAATGTTTAATTTTCTTTTTATTTTGTTTTAATTAATGGGTTGAACACTCAACAAGATGATGCAAATTTTCTTCTTAAAATGATACGTTTCCCTATACTATCATTATTTTATCATATTTTTGCATATATTTATATTAAAAGCCACTTAAACATATTAAAGAAAATATGATCATAATCCACAATTTTAACATAAAAACCTTCAGCTAGCAACATTGTTTGCAATCTATATTTTTATGTATCCATAGGAAAGAAGAAATAATCTAATGCACTTCTGGTAGTAAAATTGTGGTAAACAATTTATCATAAAATAGTCTATTATTTAATGTAAACTACAAACTTTGTTATTTGAGTAATTATTTATGGCAATGAATTTTTGAAAGTATTAAACAGGTAATGTTTTTAAAAAGCAAATACTTTTATAAAACTAAAATAAAAATAGCCATAATTTTCACATAGATAGAGAATTTAGCACATTTTAAACAGATAGAACTTTATTCTATCATACTAATCAAAAAACAAAATATAAAGAACAGTATATTGTGGATGAAAATACAGTATTTGTCAATCATAACATGAGTTAGTCTATGTTGAGGGAGAAAGCAAACTCTTACTCTTCCTTACACTTTAGGCACCCACAAATGCTTTGTGACCTACTATCACTTAATATTTGATGTGTTAATTTGCCTAATAATACTTCTGGCTCTGTGAACAGTGACAAACCACTGGGGTGTATTAACTTTAGAAAAGGACAAATTTATTTAAGTATAGGACATTTTAGGCAATTCTGACAAAGTAATTAGATGCCTCTGATAAGTAATTCACTGCTTTTTCAAAGTACTTTCCTAGTAACAAAGAAAATAGTTACATAAATCTGGCACCTTTTAAAAAATATAAGTAAATTAAAATAAGTCACTTGCATCCGTGATTGAATTTTGGAAGATCCTCTGAAACAGGATCTTGAGATACAAGTGTTAATACAAGAATCTCCAATATTAAATAAGAATAAATAATTATAAATTCTGCATTGTTATTCTAGTGGACCCTTAGGGTCTTTGACTAAAAGCAAAATGTGAATGAGTCACAATAAGGGTATTTAACAAGATAATTTATGACATTAGTTATACTAGTTAAAATTTATATAACAATCCATGGTGTCGTATGGTGTAATAATAGAATCATACACCATATTTATTTTTATAATAAAACAAAGAAATATATATATATATAGCAATAAATTCATATTTTATTTGATTTAATTTGTTCAACTGAGGCTCAGAGTGTAACTTGACCAAGAACACACTGGCATAAAGGAGAACTTTCAACTTGAACTCAGAATCTCTGATATTAAATTTCTGATATAAATTTTTCCCAGAGTACTCTTCTATGCACACATTTTTAAAATTGGATATCTTATTTTTAACTTACAAAAGTCCAATGAAATAATTAGCTATTTTCTACAGGTGACCAATTAACATCAAATTATGCTTTTTTATTTGACTTAAAATTTCCAGCTTGCTTTTAACTTTTCTTTCTTAATGGAATAGAACTGTCCTATTGAGACTTGGTCTTTTGGAGCCTTCACAAAAACATGCATTCTAGAGATTATTAAACTCTTTCTTCTCTGGCCATCAATTTCTATGAGCATATATTGCCTAAATTCAATACATCTTAATACATAGTTAATGCATGCTAATAAATAGCTCTTATTTCTGAACAATACATCCATACATACTTTAATTAATTCATTAATTCAATCATTCACTAATCAATGAAATGATTAGTGAATGCCTGGTATATGCCAGGTATTGTTCCTGGTGTTGGAGATACATAAACAAACAAAGCAAAACAGAAAAATCCTTAATTTTCATGCAGGTTTTTTTCTTAATGGTTGAAAGGAGAGAACAGGAAAAAAAAAAAATACAGCACCTTCATTGTAATAATTGTCATAAAATAAAATAAAGCAGAGAAATAATCTGGAAAATGAAATTCAAGCAAATATTTGAGTAAAGCTAGGGAGTGCATTGTCTGATTGCTGGTGGGAAAGCTTCCCATGAAGAGACATGTCACTCATGGAAAGGGCCTAACTTGGAGTAAACTTTGCCCATGCACGGAGCAGAAAGGTCAAGGTGAAACAAAGAAGTCAGAGTGAACTGAATGGGACAGTGGTTAGAAATAATACCAGTGATGCAGCAGGGATGCAGGTCACTTAGGACCTTTGAATTTTATTCTGAAAGAGATGAGAAGCTATTAGATAACTTTAAGGAGAGGAATAAGATTCTTTGATTTACAATTTAAAAGAATCACATTGGCTGCTCTGTGAAGAACAGACTGTAGGAGGGCAAGATAGAAAATGAGAAAACTAGTAAAAGCCTCATTAAAGAGTCCAGATGAGAGAGAGTGATGGCTGAATGAGCATAGCAGAGGTGTAGACGGTGAGAAGCAGTCATATTTGTAATATAGTTTGAAGATGGAGCCAGCAGGGTTGCTGACAGAATGTGGGATTAGACAGATTTTTGGACAGAGTAATTAGGAAAATGCAGTTAAAATTTATCAAGATCATTCTTTCTTAGTAGTATCTGAGATAAACAAAAGGAAATCCATAGTTCATCTTATTTCAGTATGCCTATAATGTATGTCTATCGTTCTAATTTTACAAAATTTACTTATTAAAGATGTAAATGTAAATTTTTTTTAAAAAAGTGGAAGTGCCAAAAAAGACTTAGAGTGTGGGACAGGTCAAGTGGAACTGCAGTAAATATGATGGGTCTTCCAAATCAGTTACTTAAGTGTTCTGTTCAGAAACAAAACAGTGTCTCCACTGATTCACTCTGGCATTTTCTGGGGTTCACACTGTTTGTTTAAAATTGAAAACAGTGGCTGAGACAGCATAAGCAGAGCCAAATGGAAATGCACATAGCAGTGACATAATTGTATCACAACATGAACAACTCTAGGAAGTTATTCGAAATGGAGAGTGCCTCCCATAGCAACATTAGTTTTCTGTATGAATTCTGAGAACTGATCTCTTCGCCTTGTATTAAATACATAGTAAAGTAGACCTCTTCTGTTCTTACTTTTTGTCTGAAATTGTTAAGGTGATAATACTTTCCTCCTACATATTTTCTTATTGGAAATTAAGTTCATTCAGCATTTTTACATGCCATACCAGTTTTTGTGATTAACAGCCTAGGGTTTAGATTTCTCATTTGTACTTAGGAGTCCTCACAATCCTTCACTTCTAGCCTTATTAGACACTCTTCTTCAGTGAAACATAGTATAGCTGTCCCTTGATTTCCATGGGGGATTGGTTCTAGGACCCCTGTGGATACCAAAATCCATGGATATTCAAATTTCCTATATAAAATGTGTAGAATTTGCACAAAATCTATGCACATGCTCCTGTACACTTTATCATCATTAGATTACTTATAATATGTAATATAATGCAAATGTTATATAACTAGTTGTAAATACAATGTAAATGCTATGTAAATAATTGTCAGTACAAGGCAAATTCAAGTTTTGCTTTTTGGAATTTTCTGGAATTTTTTTCAAGTATTTTCAATCTGTGGTTTGCTGAATCCACAGATACAGAATCTGTGGATATGGAGAGTAGACTGTATTCTATCTTTATTTCTGCTAATGACAATATATGTTGAGGGTGTCAATCATCTTGTTTTTTTTAATTTTTAAAAATTGAAGTGTAGTTGATTTACAATGTCGTGTTAGTTTCTGGTGTACAGCATCATATTATATTTTTATTCCACTGTGATTTCTAGTTTTACTGTCTCTGTGAATAGACTATGAGTACCTTGAGATCAGGGCTCTTTCCATTATTCAGAATGGTTCCTAATACAGCACAATACCTCAATAACTACTTACAAAATAAATTAATAAGTGAATTAATATATGCTCTAAGTCTTATAGATGAAATTATCTATGAAAAATTTTTTAATTAATAAAAGGTGAACTTTGAAGTAAATGTCTTTCAAGATTGATTCTCATAAAGACAAAAAATAGTCTCTGGACTATCTCTGGCTTCTTTTTGTTTAGTACAATGTTTCTGAGATTCATCTATGCTGTTGTATGAATCAGGAAGATCCCCCTTTTCATTGGTGAGAAGTATTCCATGGAATGTTGAAGTTCTGAACACTTTAACTCTAATACTGAAGCCACTGTTAATTGTCAATGTTTCACATTCTTTGAGGAAATCAAGAAAAATGAGAAAGAAACATATTTACTCCCAGCATTTTCCTAAACATCCCTTTCACTTCTCACTTTTGTTATTTTCATTCATCTGTATCTAGAAGACAATAGCGAACAAACCAAGTGTTGAATACATTAAATTAAGTTAAAGTTCTCTCTCTCATGATAATGTAAATTTGATTATACAACTGAAACCTAAAATATCAAGGCCTCTCTAACTTCATTCATTAATTCTATCAGTTGAATTCTGCTTATTTTAAAAATTATATTATTTTATATATATGACTAGAGTGGCACTGAACTTCCCTCTTTTTAATCTCTCAAATTATACAAACTTTATTTAGAGTAAGTTCTTGACCACTTTCCAAAATTTGTGGTTTCCTCAACTTTCATTTGAAGGATATGGTGTGATGTAGGGGAAATAATAATAGACTTTAGAGGCAAGTTAGTTGTTCGTTTTTCTTTCTTTTATATTGTTACCTATGTAAGCATGGAGAGTAGCACAAACACTCCACTAATCAGTTTTGTTTTCTGCTATGTGATTGTAATGATATATAGAATTGTTGTGAGAAATAGATTATCTATTCCATCAACATTAGTTCCCTCTTAATAATGACCGAATTGTGTATTTTGACAGATAATATTTAATTTATTTTTAAACCCCTGTCCAGACCTACTGATTATTGGGTGCTTTACTTTTCTCAAGGATTTTATTAGTGCAATTATATATATTCTCTCCAGCTTGCTCTGCTCAAGTTCTTAGTGTTGATCACACTTAGGTATTACAACTTAAATAGGCAGTAAACATAGAAAAACTGTGTTCACACAGTGGTGTTTGTGTTAATATTGTTCAGGATAAATACTAAACAAAATCTAGAGACCCATGACCATGGACTATGATCAAGAACAAACACTATTCACCAAGAATATCAAGAAAGTTTTCACGTCATGTGCTAACTTCCTGTCATTGTATATGGTTCTTTAGTGTTTATTTCTGAGAAGGAAGTTGTGGGTGTGTCTCTACAGAATAGAGTAAGGACAGACATGACACACAACTGCTTTCTGCGCTATACTCCTTTTTGTGGTAAATTGTAGTAAATGCTGCAGCATTTCTTTTAAGGGCAATTTGATTCATTTGGACAATTATAAGCAATGAACTCTTTTACACATCTTTTTACCATCTGCATTGTAGGTTCCACAAGTAGGTGGTTAAAAATATTTGTTGTTTTGAGCAAAGTGAATTAGACCATAAAATTAGATTTAGTTTTAGGTCATCCAAAGAAACATTCCACTTATTTGGGTAAGATTAAATATTTTAAACCAACATACATCATAAATAGAATTCAGAGTTTGTGATTTATTTGAGACGTAAAAATAAATTTTCTTACTTCATTTCTTTCCAAATCCAGAAATATTTTCCAACAAGAAACTATATATTTTCTCTCTGAGAAACAAAATGTTCGCAATAAAAGTCAGGGAGGTTTACAGCTCAGTTTCAACACAGGGCAGAGGTATGGGGTGACGGGTGAAGAATCAACTGTGCCTAAGTCAAGAAAGAACGGCAAGAATTGGGGAAAATACTAAAAACTTTTCTTATACTTTAAATAGTAGACCAGTATGCCATCATACATATCTTATGTATTTTATGCCAATGAAAAACAGTTTGTCCATCAATAGAACTTACGATATTTGTAATTAAGTGAAAAGAAATTCACACACGAAAAATGTCTTTAGCTTAGAAGCACATAAACCACAAGTTTCTTGTTCTGTTTTTTTAATATTAAAAACATATGTCAGTTTTGTAGAATAACTAAAGCAAGCTGCACAGGTGATACATGAAATAAATAATTCCTGCCTGGCATTCAGAGTGAAGTATGGTTATACCTATGTAATTACAGCTCTGTTATTTTCTTTCCTATCAGCCAGACTTCAAATGAAAAGCAAGACCGAAGTACAATCCTAGAGGAGTACACAGAGATAATGATACATTTTCAAAGAATTTAATAGATAGTCTTTTGCAATTATTATTCCCTTTTAATAGAACTATGACTTCACAACGTTCTTATAATGCTCCAGTGCCAAAAAGAATTTTATTATGATGCTGAAATTTCAATATGATGATGGAACTGTCTTTTTTTTTTTTTAATAGAAAGGGACTTACTTATCTTAAAATCAATACATTGATGGTGAGAGGGTCAGTGGAGGAAATATAAACAGATTCTACATCAGGAATTTCTTTTTTATCTCAATCATCCTGATTGAACTATAGAATGTGAGCTGTGTTATCTAACAAACTGGACTTGCAAATTCAGTATAAATGTCATTATCTATGAGGCAACTTTTTTATGTTGTCAAATCTACAACTTCCCTGGTACCCTAATTTGCAAAATTCCACATATATGTGTTGTGGGGCCAGCAGACATTCTTCAAAGTCCAGTGACCCCCATTCCTCTGCTCTCGGATGTCTGCTTGTGATCCCTCAACAGATTAAAGCACATTCTTTACTGGGCATGTTTGCCCTAACAAACTAATAGCCCTAGGTGATGCCTAATCTCACAATAGCTCAGGCTGGCTTGTTTCAGCTCTTATTAGAGTCATAACCCCACGCCCTTCACAGACGCTAAACCTCTTACCTCACCTATAACCAATCAGAGACTTGTCCACAAGCCAATCAGGCACCTTGTGACCCGACCTTATAAAAGACCCCAACAACTGGCCCTTGGTGCTCACACAGGTACCTCTCGTCTGTGTGGCCTGCTGTTGTCTATGACAGCTCACCTAATAAACTTTTCTATTCTCTTCCTTCATCTCTACCAACCCATGTCTCCGTGTCACCGACAGGCCCCTGTTATGTCCCACAACACGTGTGATGAAGGCAATAAAGTTTACAGATAGTAAGTAGGTACATATTCTTTAGGTCTGAATAGCACTTCAACTTGCTTTAGGGACTATTTCTTTTCTATTCCAACCACATGATTCTGATAGAATGTGGTAATAAAACCTTGGCCACATGGCCAAGAGCTCACAAGTGTAACCCCCAAGGTGTGTCATTTTTGTCCCTTTTCTAGGCTTTCCCATTTTATAGCCTTTTGGATGTCAAACATAATAGGACCTTAATCTAACAGTGTTAACGACCACATGAAGAAAACATGCATTTAGTAGTTGAGACCAAGCTAAGCAGAGGAAGCAATAATAGGGGTCAGAGAAGGAAGTGGGGTAGACAGAGACAAACGGAGAGAGAGACTGAGAGAGACACACTTATCGTTGTTGAACATCGCTGCCCATAATCTCCCACAATTTCCCGGTTGTCTCTCCTCTTCTTTCAGTGTTAACAGCTAACCCAGGAGATGAGGCACAAATTCCTATGTTTTGATTAATAGAATTTCAGTGGGTTTCTGTCCTTTGTATCACAAAAAGGTAGACAGATAAAAAGGTATTTAGAAAAACAGAATAAATGAAAGTAGAATATGTCACTCAGATCACCGTCTAAAGTTTAGAACTTTGTATTTATGTTGCTGCAAAGCTTGCCTCTGTACCCCCAAAATGGACTGAGACTTGGAGGCAGAGGTTGGGAGGATTAGAAAAGAACCACTTTACTGCTTTGCCAGGCAAAGAGGAGTCACAGAAGGCTCATGCTTTAGAGACTGTGGATCCATCCTGGGGTTGGAGTCTAGAGGTTTAATAGAAAACTGGATGCAGCAGAAAAGGTAATAACAATCAGGGTGATTAACAGGGTGCTATATTCTTTTTAACCTAGATGATCTTCCTGGCATCTAGGAGGAATTTAGGAGGGCCTGTCCATTCTTCTGGGATTAGTGGTCCATTACCACCTTCCTGGTTAAAGCTATTGAATGTGGGTTGTTTAGCATAAAAACAGTAAGGGAGGGAAAGCAAATTGCAGGACTTCTTAGAAAGAATCAGCAAACAGTTTTAGCTTCAGGGAAGTTAGTTCCTTTCCTACTTCTTCTTTAGTTGGAAGCTACATTTTTGTCAGTGCCCTTTGATCTACTAAGTAGTATATTAACTTTAATCGACATATTCTGATAATGAAGTAAAAAGTGGATTTTCAAAGTTCACATAATCTAGATTCAGGTAGTTACAGATTACATCAATAAATTGATCATTTAAATTTTTCCTTGCATGCAAGTAGCTGGCAATTAAAAGAATCCAGAATATTTTGGAAGTTCTGAATTATAAAAACTAAATTAAAGATAATATCACTTTGCTTCAGGAAAAATTTCCCGGAGGAAGATCCCAAACTTAATTTAAACAGAAAGGAGTGGTTTAGTGTTGGGAAACGCATTTGCGGCAAAGAAAAAGCATAAATACGAGTAAGTTTCCTGCAGAGAGGTACAGTTCAGCAACTATATGAAACATATGACTTGACATAGAACCAGAGGTAATTATAAATTCTTAAAGGCATCAGTGCATGGAGTGGGCATTCTAGAAAGTGTACAGTCTTATTACCAAGGTAGCCAGTCAACAGATCAGGCTTAATACTATGATGTTCCTTCATAATATTACAAGAGCCCTTGAGCTGTCTGAGGACAGAATGAGGAAGGAGGATCCTGGTGACAGTTCAGTTACTCAGCTGTCAGAGAGAATTTCGCATAGCACTGGCCACCAACTTATAAACCTGACTCAGCAGATCTAATCCTTAAAGAACAGGGCCCATCAATCCTAAAATCAAATGTTACAGCCACCTACTATTACCAGAGCACTCTCTTTGATATGTTACCAACAACCACACACTTACCCAAGATTTTCTGTGCTGGCCTGGGAAGACCTTCCCTCTACTCTAATAATTTTACCAAAGTTTTAGTCCTTCCATCTTCACCCCAGAATTGTTTATTACTCCTTACTGTTTGATGCTCCATGCAACTGATTGCCTGACACACATCTTAATATGTCTATGGACAGAGGACAAGGGTAAATCAAGAAGATGATTCAGGAGAATTGTGTATAATGAGAAAAATAATGTGATAGCTAAAGAGAAGCACTTAAAGAAGGATGGTAGGGTAATCATATTGTAAGTTCAACATAATGTGGGGAAATTCCAAGGATTTGGGGAAAGATTCAGGGAATGTGCATCACTTTCAATTTTTCACATTCTATCTTACTGGAGGAGACCAGGCAACATTCACATTGTTACACTGTTCCCAAGGTCATGGAGCCAGGTTAATGATGTAGTTGCTACTGCCCCAGGTCCCTCATAAGGGACAAATCTCTCATCATTGTGAAATATTTACACCACTGAGTAACATATAAATCAAAGACTCAGCCAACATATGGGAGATCTGAAAAATGCAATTATAAAGTTTAACTAAACAAAGTATATTGTATTCTTATAACACCCTTGAAAATGTGTATTATTTTGAAATATATTAATGAAATATGATGATGCATTTAGTCATGGAAACATTTTTAATAAATTTCAAGTCAATATACAACAGATCCCCTTTTTCTGACAATGATAATGATATTAGATTCAAGATCAATAATGAAAATTTATTTCTAAAACAACATTTAGACATTTAAAAGCTCAGTTTTTATATAATTCATGGAAAAATAGGAAATGCACATAACTGAATAATAAACAAATGTAACACAGGAAAACAAATAGAATGGCCTAAAGCATATCACTGAGGAAATTGTGTGGTATTCATGAAATACATTAGATAGTAGTTAAGACTGAAAAATAATAAATTGAGCAACAAAGTCAGATGAGAGAAAATCTCCACGAAATACTCCAAAGATAGAAGAAAGCAAATAATGAATATTAAAGAGTAGAAAGTAATACATTAGAAAACAAATATAAAATGATAAATCAACAATGTAAACACTGATGACATAAAAACCTGTGAACATTTGGAAAAATTAGTAAGTTTATGTTTTTACATGAAGGGCATGGATAGGTAATATTAGGAATGAAAATAAACTCATAATTACACAACTCAGAGACATTAAAAAACAGAAGACTCCTCCAATTATATGATGAGATTAATGTGAACTTAATATCTAAAACAGGAAATAAAGTATGATAGAAGGATAGAAACTTAACTTATGAATTAGATACAAATATCCTAAATACACTAAAGTAAATCCATTATAAGTGTGTAGCAAAAAAGATAATATATCATGACTCCATTTGTATTACTCTATGAATTGCTACAGATTTTTCCATTTAAATTATGTCTTGAAATAATCCATCACAATATCAGTGAAAATTAAAAAACAATAAAATTATCTCAATTGATGCAGAAATCCATCTGCTGGAATTCAGTATTCGCAATTTTTTTTAAAAAAAAGTAGCCTGCTTGCAACAAAATGGACATATAAACAAATGATGACTTTCAAAATATTGCAGCAAGCATCATTTTTCATGGCTATATATTAAATTAACTTTTATAAAAATAAATTAATCATGATGCTTGCTACAACCAATTTTATTCAATATTCCAAAGGTTTTAATTGGTACAGCAAGAAGATAAAGTAAAAGTGATAGGGATTGAAATGAGAGGAATTTAGCTTTCATTGTATACAAATGCTATGATAGCCTGTAGAGAAAACCTCAAAGAATCCACAAATGATTAAAATCAACAAGATAACAGCAAATCTGCAAAATAGAAGATTAATGTCCAAAACTTAGCTATAATTTTATATACTAGCAACAATTGGAATATTGTTCTGGCTCCTCTCTAGAGAATCATCCATAGGTAGAGTAACTTTGTGATTTATTATCCAAACAGGCAATTTTAACAGTAAAAATGAAAATATTATTAATTAGTAATAAATAACCAAGATGAACCCCAGGAAATAAAAAAATATGGGCCTTCTAACTAGAGGGTCAACAAGAAAGCCGGGAAAAGGGGTATTGAAGGGTATTGAGATAATACAGATGGTTTGGACCAGCTGGTAGCAATGCTATAGGTGGTAAGTAGTCAGATATTGAATATACTTTGAAGACAGAGTCAAGAGGATTAGAAATAGACATTAAAAAAAAAGAGAATAAAAAGATTCTCAAAGTGTAAGAAGTATCTGTAACTCATATAAAAGCAAATGATTTTTTATCCAAATGTATAAAGAGCTCTAAATAAATTTAAAGTGATCAAACACAGCCAAGGAAAAGAGAAATAGCAGATATTACATAAGAGAAAACATACAAAAAATTTTGATGAGAACTTTTAAGATCTACTCTCCTAACAACTTCAAATACACAATAAAGTATTATTAACTACAGTCACAATGCTGTACATTATATCTCCTATTTTTTTTAAATATTTATGTGAAATGCTCTATATAAAAATACAGTTGACCCTTGAACAATATGGGTTTGAACTGCATGGGTCTATTTATACATAGATTTCTTTCAATACGTAAGTACTACAATACTACACAATCCGAAGTTGGTTGAATCTGTGGATGCAGAACTGTGGATATTGAGAACTCACTGTAAAGTTATACTCAGATTTTGGACTATATGGGGGTCAGCACTCCAAACCCCCATGTTGCTCAAGGGTCGTCTGTATATATATTCAACCTCATTAGCAATCAGAGGGATGTACATTTAAAATTGATTAATATGATTTTCCACCACCCTACATGAGATTAGACTACCCCTCCTTCCATAAAAAACTAAAACGGACAAAATATATGAAACAATATTTTCAGACACTGGGTAACAGGCACTCAGGCCTGTAATCCCTAAGAGAAATGAAACAAAAGAAATGAATCCTATGATTTTCTTGCTTTTCATCCACAGATGTCTGTTTACCAGAGCCTTGAAATGGGAAGGGTTCCATGTAGGGTACAGTAGTCTCCCCGAGCTGAGAGGACAACCTAGAAATTCATAGCAGGGGCACCTGGACTTCTGTCACAGAGTATTAGAGAAGGAGCTGCACAGAGGAAGAGTTTCAGAAATCTATGTAGGAGTTCTCATGAGTCTGTGACTAAACTCTAAGCTGCACATACAGCTACTAAGCTATTTGAACCTCACTAAATCCAAGAGAACAAAATAAAAATGAAGACTGAGTTCCTATCTCACATACACACACACACACAGCAAGAAGGTATTGGCTTGGCATCTTTAAAGTACTGGAAGGAAAACTGTTAACTTAGAATTCTACATGAAAATACCACACACACACACACACACACACACACACACACACGCACACATAAAGCTGATTATGTGTAGCAGCCCAAATGGAAACAATTCAAATAATCATTGACTAATTAACAGTACATGGGTTAACAAACTGTGGAATAGCTATATAATGGAATACTATTCAGCAATAAAAAGGAACAGACTACTGATAGACTCAACAGTATGAATAAATTTAAAAATCATTATACAAAGTAAAATAAGCCAAGCAAACAATAGGACCCAAGTATAATTCTATTAATATCAAATTACAGAAAACACAAGCTAAAATGTAGTGATAAATAATTCAGAGATGATCTGAGAACTGTGAAGGGACTGAAATAAGGCAGAAGGAATCTTGTTGGGGGAGGTTGATAGAAATGTTCACTGTATTGACTGTGGTGATGGTTTCACATCACTCTACATATGACAAAATTGGTCAAATCATGCAATTTAAACATGTACAGTTTATTATACATCAATTCAATGTTAATAAAGTTACAGTAAAATGAGCCCCAAATAGGTATTTTATAGAAAAAGTGCTGAAAAATCCATTGCCAGTAACTGCATCGAAAGAAATGTTATTGAAAGTTCTTCAATAAAGGGAAAATGATACCAGATCGAAATTTGGATATACTAAAAGAAATGAGCAGTAGCAGAAATGGTAAATACCTGAGTAAAAAATGTTTCTAAAGTTTAAAACTATTTTGTCTGTTTAAAATCAAAACTATACCACTATTATTGTGTAATACTACTATGCTAGTAATAATAGGTGTGCAACCAGAGCAGAACTAAAATGTATGTGGGTATCAAATAATCAATTCCATTGGTTACAGTCAGAGTTGTCCTAAAATGTGGAAAGGGGACTGTCCTTCATACCTCAAACCAACTAAGTAATTTCCCTGGAAATTTCTGGGGAGGAACCAATTTGTGAGCAGTCAGCTGAGGGAGAAAGTGCCTGTGTCCTGACGGGGGAATCCCAGCAGTGCACTGAGGCATTCACTATAATAATATTCTTTGTTTTTTTTTTTTTTTTTGGATTGTAAGTTTTTAGGGTTATTTCTTAAATAACTTTGTTTCATTGTTTCTACATCCATTATCTACATCATATGGATCAGAGAAAATCAGAGTTCACAAACAGAAATGTGCACCATCCCTTACAATATGTACAGTGAACAAACTATGACTTGAAATATAACCAATTAGGAGACACTATATATGTAATTTATCACTGTAAATTTGTATTCTGGAAATTAGCTTTGTGAAATATGAAACAATATGAGGACTTACACATTGATATAGCAGAAAGTATGCAATGCTACAATATATCCTACAAACAATAATGAATCACAACTTCTACTCATTACTGAATGTCATTTTGTATGTCACTTATAATTTCATAGGTAATTTTGTAAGAATCCTTACCTCCCTGGCTCACAGTAACTTTTGAAACTCCCTTTGTTTTGCAGGCCTCTTCAAAGACTCAGAGGCAAGTGTAAATAACGTGTTTTACTGATTGACGTTTCAAAATCCTATGAAGTTCAGAATAAGATTTGCTAAGAAAGATACCCAGTTTAATTAAGGAATAGGTACCTCATAAGCAAGCGGTTGGAATGAAATATTGAATGTCTGTGTACTCTTGATAATCAGCACTTTCTTCATCTGTCAAACGAAGAAGGGAGGATCATGCTTTATACTTTGCTAATTGATTTTCTCTCTGCTAACAAACTCAAAGCTTGAAGTAAAGAAAAATTGCCACATATCCCCATTTCTATGATATCCATATCCATTTCCCTGTTACTTTATTCTTAAATTGTAGATCTGAAATGTAGCCACACTTATTTATGCTTTATGCTTGAGGTTATGTTGTGTGATTAAAGAACAAACTAGACTGGAAAACCAAGTATTTGTCTTTTTCCTTTAAAAGCTACTACAAGGTTTCAGGGAAACGACTGAGTTTACAATTGGCAGTTTTATTTACATAGTAGTTGTTTGAAAATCATATAACAAATCAAAAGCTAATAAATAATATTAGTAGAATTCAATACCAAATCACTAGATGAGATTATATTTCATGTATTCTTTTAATTGATTTTAAATAGGTATATTTAAAAGGCAATAAAGACAGATTATTAAAATAGTTTATTGAATAAAACACCATTATATTCTTTCAACAGACAACCAATGTTTCTTTTTTATTTTTTTAAGAAAGATGATCTTTATATACACCTATATAATCTCCATATATATGTATATATGAAGACATATTATTTTCTCCCATTTGGCATTAACAAATGCAAGCAAATGATTCCAAAATAATGAGACTCTGTTAGATATGGCAAGTACATACATATCAAATAGGAAGTATCTAAATCTTAGAAAGAAGTAATTGCAGGCTCCTTAGTGGCATGAGGCAATTGTTTTATTTTTATTAAAAATAATGTCTTGTATATATTTCCCTGTGCTATACAGTATAATCTTGTTTATCTATTCTACATATGCCTGTCAGTATCTACAAATTTTGAACTCCCATTCTATCCCTTCCCACCCACCTCCCCCTTGGCAACCACAAGTTTGTATTCTATGTCTACGAGTCTATTTCTGTTTTGTATTTATGTTCCTTTTTTTTTTTTTTAAGTAATATATACCCAAGAGCTTATAATTCAGAGAAACAGACTCCTGCTACTTGCTCCTTACTTCTAAGGCAATTGCCTTCAAGTATTTCTAGTTGTATTTATTTTGATGTTTAAACTCTATATAACATCTATGGAAAATATGTATTGATTCCTTAAAATAAAAAAATGAGAATATAGTGCATTTAAACGATCACAACCTTCTGCCTGTTTCCTATTCCCAAGCTTGATAGCTGTATTAATATTATTTTAGTTCTCTCATAGGAAATATCTTGTTTTTTCCTTTTTTATGTCTGTATGATTTCCAGCCATTTATCTCTTTAAGTTTTAACCTTACTTTAAAGTCTACAGATATATATTTATAGCATAAAATTTATTGAAAATACGAAACATATTTTTTCATTGTAATTTTATAATATTCTTTAAAAAAGCAAATATCTCCAGCATTATATAAAATGCCTCTTCCTCCAAACTCAGATTTTATAAATAACCATAAAATGCTTGTGTAACACTTCTAAATGTTTGACATATGTGCAAACACATGAATGGATGCATTATGGTATAACTAATCAATGTTGTATTATTAGGTTTTTAATTTGTTTCTCCTGTTTTCCTGCTAAAATAACAAGAAACATCTTTTGGAACTATATACACTTTGCAAATGTATTTCTAGGATAAACTCTTAGGAGCATAAATGACTAGTCAAGTCATTTACACAATTTTTATTTTTACCAATATTTTCAAAATGCCTCTAAAATGAGTGCTTCACTTTATAATGTCACATCTTAACTCACATATCTTATAATCAATTATTTATCCCTTCACCTATATGATAAGCACGTTTCCTTATGATTTTCCCTCTGGAAGATCTGTCCATTGATGCAATTCCCTACTTTTATTTACTGCTGTCTATTTCTACCTTTAGGTCTGTTAATATTTGCTTTATATATTTATGTGCT
This sequence comes from Camelus ferus, assembly GCF_009834535.1. NCBI lineage: Eukaryota > Metazoa > Chordata > Mammalia > Artiodactyla > Camelidae > Camelus > Camelus ferus. The sequence goes on from NC_045703.1 coordinate 6,725,183, forward strand.
CCTATGTCGGGTACATGAATATTTAGAAATGTGATATCATCTTGTTGGCTTGACACTTTTATCATTATGTAACAAACATCTTTATTTCTTTGGTTTAAAGTGTAATTTGTCTAAGTGTAGCTACTCCAGTTTCCTTTTGGTTTCCATTTGTATGGAATACCTTTTTCTATCCTTTCACTTTCAGCATTCGTGTGTCCATAGAGTTGAAGTGACTCTCATGTAGGCAGCATATAGTTAGGTCCTGTTTTGTTGAGTCTCTTTTTAATCCATTCAATTACTCTGTATCTTTTGATTAGAGAGTTTAGTCCTTTTACATTTAAAGTAATTATTAATAGGTATACACTTGTTGCCATTTTGTTAATTGTTTTCCAGCTGTTTTTTTGTAGTTCCTTTCTGTTCCTTTCTTCTTCTCTTACTTACTTCATTAGTTATTTGATGACCTTCTTTAGTGGTATACTTATGTTCCTTTTTCTGAAAAGTCTTTGATTGTATTTACTATAGGTTTTTGGCTTGTGGTTACCATGAGGATTACATACAACAAATTATACATGTATAACAGTGTATTTTAAGTTGATCATAACTAAAGTTTGTTCCCATACAAATGCTCAACTTATTTTCTCATCTCCCTCACATTTTATGTTTTTGATTTCACATTTTATATTTTTGAAATTTTGTGTGCCCCTTACCTAATTATTGTAATCATGTTATTTTTACAACTTTTGTTGTTTAACCTCCATATGACCTTTATAAGTAATTAATCCACCATGCTTGCTATATTTTATGTTTCCAGTGAGATTCATTCTTTGATATGTTTTCTTTTTTACTAATTAGCTCTCTTTCTTTCAGCTTTAAGAAATCCCTTTAACATTTCTTGTAAGGCTAATTTAATGAGGATGAACTCATTTAGCCCTTGCTTATATGAAAAACTATCCTTCAATTCAGAATGATGACTTTGCTAGTATTCTTTGCTGGCAGGTTTGTTTGTTTGTTTAAATTTCAGCACTTTAAATACATCATGCTGCTCCCTTCTGGCCTGTATAGTTGTTTTTCTCTTGCTGCTTTTAATATTTTCCCCTATGCTTTAACTTTTGCCATTTTAATTATAATTTCTCTTGGTGTGGGTCTTTGAATTGTTTATTTTATGATACATATTAAGATTCATTTTTATATTCTTTTATACTCTTTTGTGCAATACATTGGTTACAAACATTTTCAAGTATGTTTCACATTTTTGGTCATGCAGATTTTAAAGAATTTGTTTTGATATTTTCAGTCTCTCTTCCTAAATACCGTTTGGTATCATTTAAGAAATGCTTTGCAAATTAATTTATTTTAATCATCTGAGTTCTTTCATACAAGTCCAAGGTTTTTATTTTATTTTAAAATATTAATTACATCAGAATTTAAATATATTGTGTACCTCCTTCCAGGATTATTTTCAAATTTATATTCTCTAAATTGACTGCAGTGTTCTAAATGGTAGAATCTGCACAAAGATTCCCAAATGTTATCAGTGCTCTTTTATTTTCTTTTTATTTTTATCTCCTTATCCTTTAGAGCTTCAGAATTCATTGGGACTACATTTTCCAAGGAGGAGTTTTTGTGGAATTTTCTTGTTTCTTATGAAGCAAATCTCTTTTGTTTATCTATCCTCAGTTTCTCTTCAACGTGATTACTGTACTTCAATTCTATTTTGCCCCCCCTGCTGTTTCTTCTTTGTACATATTTTCATTGTGAATCAAGTTGCCCTGCTATCTCTTATCCTGAGTTTATTCATATTTTTCTAATGACTTTCTGTTTTGTTATGTTACAAAAACTGTTTTGTTTTCTTGTATTCAAAGAATCCTCACTGGTAGAGTTCTCCTTACTTTCACCACTTGCTATTAAATATTCTTATAAAATTTTAAGCTAAATGTTTGATTAACATTTTCCTACCTATGAAAGCATCCTCTAGGTCCACTGCTTTAACACACCTATTTTAAAACAAGTTACTGATTGGAGTGGGGACTTGCAAGCTTTTTTTTTCCCCTAGAAAATGACCACCAGAGTCCATTAGATTGACAATTTAAGTTTAGTTGTGCTAATTGCCTTACATTATCAGTTCAGAAAATTTAAGTCTGTGGAGCCAATCAGTTTCTCATGGGGCTTTTAGATAGAGTCCATTTTAGCAGAACTAATATTAAAAACTCATTTGTATGTCTCAAAACATTTTTCTTCTAACCCTTAAAGTCCCAGGTAGTATACAAGGAAAAAGAGGTAGAAACTTCTCTGAGCAAGAAGCAGTGAAGAAGCATTCATCTACCCACATTCTTCTACCTCCACCTACAACCCCCTTCTCTCTATAGTTTTAACTGAGTTAGGGACTGGTAAATGCCCTTGTCTAAAAGTGTTATAATCAGTGACTTAGGAGACTGCTTCTTTGTTTTGGAAAAACGACCAGGAGAGACACAGTGTAGATGATGAGCATGCACCAGGAGGCCAGTGGAAGACTGTGTTGTCTGTCCCCATTCAGTTTTGTAATGTATAGTATTTTTTCCCCAAGTCAAATAAAGAAGTAAATCTTAAATTATCCTGCGTATGCTCACAAAAAGGGTTACGTGCTATGTGAATGAATTCCAAGAAACATTATGAGAAACAAAAACTAAGATCTAAAAGAAGACAATGTGCAAAGGCCTCAATAAATGTTCCCATACATGCAGACTAAGCCCTGCAAGAAACTAACATCCATAAATCCATGTGAAAGCTAGTGTTTGTGTGGCTGCCTCACAGTTGGAACTAGCAGTGTCTAGACTTATTCCTCATGTTGGAAAGAATTAATGAAGGACACTAGATTATATTTGATTTTAAGATATTTTTGAACAGAAAATTCATTCACATCTACTTTTAGCATATTAATTTAAAATATTCACTCAAGCCATTGAGGGAAAAAAAGCAATTTTAAGAAAAACAGTTTAAACATCCCTGAGCTGAAATTTAACCAAGGATATTTAAATCAAATATGCTAATATTTAACCTATTTTTATCTCTTTAATGTGTTATCACATGTTCATTGTATTACAATCCAGATCTCAAATGCCTATTTTAGGGAGAAAAATAAATACTACTATTCTGTCTGAAGGTGCAGTTTATATCCAGGTAGAAGTTTGTTATAATACTTGCCAAACATTGAAAATACATACCGTGACATAGTACCTCCAGCTTTAGATAAGAATTGTTCTATGAATGCAAAACTACATAGCTCTATCCTAGAAAACTTTCCATAGGTTTCTCTATTTGTGAGACAATAAAAGTAAACACTTAATGTTTATTGAGTAGGATTTATGAAGCTGTCAGAGAATTGACATATGGCAATAAAATGTATTGTGGCTGGAGTCTAGATAATCTGCAGCTGAATGAATTACACTAATTCTGGTGCTTGCATATTCATGCTATGGAAATAGTTCTTATAACAGATTTCTTCATTGTCTGCAGGTGCCATAGCATGGCTAGAAGTAGAGTTAATTGCACTCTAGGACATGTGGGAACTCACACGTCCACAGAGTTGGCTTGTTTTCTGGAAGACTATTCATGATTTGTGTAAGGAAGTCAGAACACCCATAATTAAATTATCAAAATGGCAAACACTTAACTTTTGAAAAGACATTCAAAATAGAGATAGAAATTTCTCACTAGACGTTAATATTAAAATTTTTATCTAAATCTACATTCTGATTAACAATGTACACTTATGTTCCAAATTTCATGTCACTTGATAAAATGAAAGTGTTGGTTATATCACTACAGTCAATACATGCATAGCTGCTATACCTCATAGCTAAATAAGATTACCTACTTCTGTAAACTTAATTAGAAGCTATGTTTTCCCTTATGGGGCATATTAAAAGCAAACTGTTTTATTTACTTCAGCAGAAGGTACATTAGGTGATCTATGAAAGAAGAAGAAAATTAATCATAAAAAGATGTACTTTTTTTTTTTTTTTAATTATGACCCAGTACACACAGCTGAACTGTAGGATTTAGTTGGAAAAATGTGTCAATTCTCTGGATTTTGCTTTGGTTAATGAATAGGGAATTGCCAATTTTTTAAGATTGTTTAAAAAATACAGAATGGTTCCATATGTCAAAAGTCCTATTTTCATCCAAGCCCATTTTACTTCTTTGTTGTAGCTCTTCTTTGCCTTAGAGATATTTTTCTCTGGAAAATCCTGAGTTTTCCATTTAGGAACAGCAAATATTTTGAGGACTCTATTGGTAAATCAACATATTAAATATAGGGGAACAAACAATATGATTCCCTGTAATATTATTAAATAGAATAAACATAATAACATGTATAAAATTATGAATAAGCTTTTATAAACAAATAGTAAAATCAGTATCTTATGCTATTTTGGGAAATTATGCCATTAGGAAAAGTTGACACTAGGGCTGAATTTTGAAGAGAAAAAAGGCATTAACTTCTACGTAAATTAAGAAAATGTTGTATTTATTAGAATGAAAGCATTTCTAAAATGATGGAGATTTAAAGTGGCAAGTTATGGAAAAGTATAAGTACGTTGATATGGTGCTGGTGAAGGATGTATCTAGGGTTAAGCAGGAGATAAAATGGAAGAGAGACTAGAATAAATAATAAACTATAAATCTCATGCTAATGAATTTAAAAGGGATGCAAACAGTGACTTTGGAGGATTTCTAAAGAGAAATCTGCCAACCTCTTAAATCTACAAATCTCTCTGACAACTGTTAGGAGGTTGAATAAAGTAGAGAGAAGGGGATCAGTATAGAAGCCAGGTAAATGAACTAGGAGAAAAGAAGACATAACATCCTAAATGATTAAACTGCAATATCATAGTGAAAATTCATAGAGTTACGGTTTTAATTTCTGATGATGATGCATTTTATATATTGTGGTATAATATATGAATTAATATAGTTAATACAGTTATTGATGTAACATATTAATATGATAATAGTTAATAGCCCTAACCAGTTCTCTTTTATTCCTAAGTACACTTATGTGTGAAGTAGTTATCCAATGGGCCTAAATTTTATTTAACCTCCTGAGTTATAAAAGAAAGTTTTGCATTGTTTTTCAAAGGAATTTAAATGTGTGAATAATGTGAATAAAAATGTATCTCTTAAAAAACAGTCGACCACAAAGTGGAACTTCCCATTACAGCTATAAATTTCAGCATTAAGTTTGAAATTTCAATTTTAGTAAGAATTTTTCAAGTAAAGAAAGCAATATAAGTATGTTGTAGAGCACTTGGAAAATAAATATGATTTTATAATAATTAAAAATTGCCTTCACTGAGGTCTTCCTATCTGAGGTTTCTCTTTTTGTTAGGATTGTGGATTCTGAGAGGATACCCTTCCAGATACCTACTGAAAGCAGCTCTTTTGCCCACTTCCTGTTCATCTATTTCTATCTCCCTCTAACTTTAATAGAACCTAATTTTAAGAATGAGATCACTAAGCAATCGAAACTAACTCCTGACTTACGCTCTCCTGAATGCACATGATGCCCTGTCTAACATGTTGATTCTTTTCCTAGATAAAAAGAAATAAGAGTGAAGAATTAAGCAATTAAAGAATGATTAGCTCTCTACCTCCAACTATCCTCTTAGCAATCCTGCAGGCAGATCGTGTGGCAAGATAACGTCTGAGGAAAGAGTTAGCCAGTCTGCACACAATGGACATTGATGCAGAAATCAACCTCCTGTCTCAATGATTCACTTAGATTTTTCCCACAGTTTTTCCTTTAAAAACTGTTACAGCTGAGCACAATCTTCAGAGTTGGTCTCTGGACATGAGTTCACCAGCTCCCCAGATTGCTGGTTTTTCTGATTAAAGCACCTTTCCTCCTGTTTAACTTGCCTCTCGATTATTGGCTTTTGAGTGGTGAGCAGCTTAACTGAGTTCAGTAACACTTTGACATTAACTTTGTGTTTGATATGCTATTCATTATGCAATGTTGTTTATTCAAGTATGAAGTGATATAGCAGCACAAAATAATCATTAAGATATAAATATAATGAATATAGTAATATATTACTATGTAATATAAATATAATATGTGTAATGTATTATAAATATATTTGTTCATATTAACATATATTAATTTTATATATAAATACATTTACACATTTTCAAAATGAAAATCAACCTCAAATGAATGTATTTTGTGTGCCATGGAATAAAACTTATAGTAACACAAGAAGTTGCAAACATTTCCTTGGAGAAGTAATGTTAACCACTGAGTGTTACTGCAGAAGACTCCTGACTCTTATAAACCAGTGTTATAGGGAGATTGTATCTGTGTGATTTTTTACAGAGCAAACATTTTAAACTGTATTAAATACATAAATAAGACATACAAAAATATTTTGCCCAGTTTCTTCCTCTCAGAGATTGACTGATTTCTGCAGTGTCATGTAGTATTGATTCTTCCTTCACCATAAAGTCAAAGCAAAATATATGTAACATATTTATAGTGATATTTCACTAAAACATAGATATCTATGACTAATTCATAAATATTTCATTGAAGACTTTTTTCCAAAATTTAACTTCTTCTGTTTTGGGGGCAATTTATTTGATTGCTGAAACTTCATTGAATTATGAACTTTCAAAATCTTTGAGGAAATAAATGGAATATATTTAAATTTTGAAGTGTGAATTAAAAATGCTGCCTGCCATATCAGTAAACAAAGGATGTTGCAGCCATCAAACTCCTGACAGGATGGAGACAAACAGGCTGCCAACCTCTCAGTGACTGTAACCACCCCCAATGGTGAAATCTTGAGGGGACTCAGGATGGGAAAGAACAGGTTCCTGGCCCTAGATAGCTAAGGTGCATATCAAAGAAATGATTTCAATGAGCTCAGACTCTTGCATCTTCCCATACGTAGAAAAGTAATAAATTCCTTGAGTTATCTGGTTTTCTTTAACAGTAATGTTTTGATGTTCTGACTACTTGGTCTCTGTTGCAAAAACTCCTATATATCTTGGCCCCACCTTTACCTCTTCAGAGCAGTCCCTCAGAGTTAGCAAAAAGGACCTAACTGGAGATGACCCAATGTTCATTGTAATATAATTATCATTGCAGTTTAGGTTCCTCAAGGGTTTTCCTGTGTGCATCATGGGTAAGGACATGCACAAAAGGATAAACATGACTAGGCATTCCAAGGGTAAGAGCCATCAATCAATCAAAAGACCATCTCTAAGCAAGGGTGTAAGAGAAGGGGTAAACAAAGACCGCCATTTTTCCTCCCTTGGATCAGCCTGTTCTTGGAGGTGTACTTCTCCTTTCCTAAATAAATTCTTTAAAATCTTTTGCTGCAAAACACAGTCTCTCACCTATAATCTTACCTTTCAGGTATGACAAGAACAGGGGTCTCTTCCCTGCCCCTTTTGGGGTAACACATATGTTTATTAAGCACTACTATTATGTGTCAAGAACTGTTTTAGACACTTGGGTACAGCAGTGAAAATCCTGGTGGAAGTGCCTATCTTCTTTGAAAGTTTGATCACAAATTTGTACAAATCAATTACATTTGAATAAGAGACTTTGTGTGTATCTACTACCAGAATTTAAAGAGCATTTTAGATATTTATTGTTTGTTTGGGTCTTATAGGACCTTACTTGTTTTTCTTTAAAGCCCCATGGTTGCTAAAAAGGCCATAATGCCATTATAACATCAATTTTACTTTGTAACTACAAAGCCATATATCTCCTTTGGACATTTTCTAATTTAATATAGGCGCTTTAATTTTATCACATTATTTTTGTAATTAACTTTTATTGAGTTTAGTTTCATCATGTTACTTAAGATTGTTTAATTAAAATATTTGTTTGACTCATTAAAACAAATTACAGATAGGCAATTAAAATGTTCATTTTATTCTGCCACAAATGTACCATAATTAGAGGTTCAGTTATAGGTTGATCTGTCAGGGCCAGTTCTACAGAGAAATTTGTTATTTTTGTATTAGTTTCAAGTAAATACCAAACATTGTATTTACTGTTTATAACTTTTTACCTGAAAATATGTATCTTATTTCCAAGATGAAGGTTATTTGAATATATTATTTAATGTCTCATATTCTTACATTAGATTTATGTTTGAAAATAATGGCTAAAATTTTACATCAAACTGACCATTTAACAAATGAACAATTAATTATTTTCAATAATTTTATAAATTATAATTATATCCAAATTATTTTATCTTTGCCATTTTTCATGCAGTTTCTTTCAGAAGTTAATTCATCCCAGCAGATTTTCATACTCGGTTTGTATATATATGCATGCCAGTCTGTGATATGGCTTTAACACTAGTTTCTTAAGGAAAGGTTATTTTTCTATCATCTGATTAAAATATTGTGAATTCAGGAGATTCCTAATATTGTCTACCACTTTGTCAACTCAGTTGGTTACATGCATATCCTCATATTCCTTGGAAGATTCAATCATACTTTTTTCTTGAAACTATTCTTCCTATTTGACTTCTGGGATACCATATATTCTTGAATTTTCTTTCTTTTTGTAGTGCCACTAATAGCATGTCTTGACAGGAAATCCAATAGCTTGATGTGAAAAAGATCACAGAAATATGGACATGTGTAACTGTGAGGCTCTGAGTATCTCCCTTTCTTATTATGAGTCGAGTTACATTCTTAGACAACCATGTGACTCTCTTCCTCATGTTATAAAATGCTATAAAATCCAGAGCTCCTGGTTCCTTAGTGCCTTCAACCTGGGAAGTTCCTCATTTCCTGCAAACTGTGCCCTGCCTGTTTGAACACACATGTGCCATTATGAGGAACTGAAGCTTCACTGATGAGATTCTCCATCAACAGATCTACATTCTTATTTTGTATTTCTTCCACAATTAGTGTTTGTTGGTTTAAGAGTAAACTGATGTGAAATTAATCAAGTCGGAATCATTATTCTCCCCTATAATCTATTCTGAATTGTCTCCTTATGCTCTGATAGAGCTTATAGCTCCTTCTCAGGCTATTTTGTTCGATCTTTTTCATGTTCTCCAACTCTTTCATCCAACCCAAGGAGTTTGAAGTCTAACCCAAACTTGACCTTAAGATCGAGCATAATACATCCAATACTTTCTTTATATTCCCTCTTGGATATTTATTCAATGACTCAAACTTAATATCTGTAAAACTCAACTTTGATTCCTTTCTCACTTCAGTGCTGCTTCTCCCTCCATGTTCCTAACTCAGTGAACAATAATACCATTTACCCAGTTGTTTAGGGAAGGTTCCCAGACTTACACTTATTATTATTATTTTTAAAATTTTCATACCCTTAACCTAAACACCTACAAATTGTTCTACCCAACTAGCAAACACTTCTCAAATCTAACCCTTGTCTCTAAAATTACAACCAGTCTTGCACAAGCCATTGTCATATACATTCTGGTCTATTCTAATGTTTTCCTAAATGATCCCATTGTCTCCACTCTTGAACACCTACAGTAAATATTCCATACATCAAGATGGCTCTTTGAAAATATGTATCTGATTATGTTTCCTTGCAAAAAATCCTCCAATCATTTTCATTACACTTAAAATATACAGCAAAGTAATTATTTTGAAATACACAGGCTGCACATAAGCCAATCCCTGGCTGATTTCTCCTGACTCACTGCCTTTTTTTTTTTATTGAAGTATATAGTCAGTTTACAATGTGTCAGTTTCTGGTGTACAGCATAATGTTTCAGTCATACATATACATACATATATTCATTTTCATATTATTTTTCCTTGTAGGTTACTGTAAGATATTGAATATAGTTTCTTGTGCTAAACAGAAGAAGGCTGTTGTTTATATATTTTATACATACTAGTTAATATCTGCAAGTCTCAAACTCCCAATTTATCCCTTGCCACCCCCTTTTTCCACTGGTAACCATGAGATTGTTTACTGTCTGAGTCTGTTTCTGTTTTGTAGATAAATTCATTAGTGTCTTCTTTCTTCTTTTTTAGATCCCACATATGAGTGATATCATATGGTATTTTTCTTTCTCTTTCTGACTTAACTTCACTTAGAATGACAATCTCCAGGTCCATCTATGTTGCTGCAAATAGCATTATTTTATTCTTTTTTATGGTTGAGTAGTATTCCTTTGTATAAATATACCACTGCTTCTCTATCCAGTCATCTCTGACTCACTGTCTTCTAATCACACTGGAAACTTTACTGATTCTACAATTCATACCAAACACTGCCCCACCACAGGACTTTTGCACTTACTATTTCATCTTCCTAGAATATGATTCCTCCACATAGCTAATGTCTAACTGATTCTATTCAGCAATTCTTTACTCCAAAAGACACTTCTTTAATTGAACATTTCTCAATTATACTGTCTAAAATAGCATATGTCTACCACTATCTACACTTGTACCCTGCTTTATTATTCTTCATAGTACAGTTAACTAAAATTACATATTAATCTTTTACCATGTTACTGCTGACACGTTAAGATTGCACATAGTAGATGTACAATAAAATTATTTAATGCAAGATGATACTATTTTTATAATTATAAAATGAATATGAGAATATTAAAGATTATTATTTCTCTAATATTTGTAATAACTTAGTTTTTTTCTAACCTCTGTAATGTTTCATAATAAATCACATTTATAACATGGTAGCATCAAAGGTAATAAAAAGAAAACTGTATCATTAATCACTAATTCTAGAAAACATTTCTACAACCTGATTAAAAATGGGCAAAAGACCTTAACACAAATCTCACCAAAGAAAATATACAGATAGGAAATGTGCATTTGAAAAGATGTCCAACATTATATATCATTAGGGAAATGCAAATCAACATATGCAAATAATAAGATGCAACAAGATATCACTACATAGCTATTAAAATGGCAAATATCGTTAACAATGATAGCACCTAACACCAGAGAGGATGTGAAGCAGCCGGAACTCGAATTAATTACTGGTGGGAATGCAAAATGGTACAGCCATTTTGGAAAATAGTTTAGCAGTTTTTGTTTTTTACAAAAGAAGATGCTCTTACTATATGATGCAACAACCACACTCCTTGGTGTTTACAAAAATGAGTTGAAATTTATGTTCATGTAAAAACCTGTACACAGATTTCATAGCAGCTTTATTCACAATTTCCAAAACTTGGAAGCAAGGAAAATTTCCTTCAGTAGGTGAATGGATAAATGGATAAACTGTGCCACATCCACACAATGGAATATTCAGTGCTAAGAAGAAATGAGCTATCAAGTTATGAAAAGAAATAGAGAAAACATATATTACTAAGTGAAAGAAGACAATCTTAGAAGGATGCATACTGTATGATTCCAAATATATGACATAGGAGATGGCAAAACTATACAGACAGTAAAAAGGTGAGTATTTGTCAGGACTTAGGGGAAGGAAGGTATAAATAGGTAGAGCACAGAGGGTTTTTAGGGAAACTAGTCTATATAACACCTTAATGGCAGATATATGTCATTACACATTTGAAAAAAATCCTAAGAATTTGTACCACAAGAAGTGAACTCTAAGTGAACTATGGACTTTGGGTGATAATGATGTGTCACTGTAGGTTCACTGATTGTTAACAAATGTACCACTGTGGTGGGGATGTTGATAGTGAGGAAAGTGCATGTATAGGGGAAGGAGGTATATGAGAATTGTGTTTTCCACTCAATTTTGCTGCAAACCTAAAATTGCTCTAAAAAATAAAATCCACTTTAAAAAAATATACCTTGAAATTGATGATATATTGTAGTAAAAGTCCCTAGTAACTATTTCTTGTAAATATAGTCATGCTGAACAAATGATGTATTTTTAAACAAATTATTTAACCAAATACAGTTTGCTTAAATCTTTCCCCTTCTGTCTTATAATAATGTAATTTAATAACTAGAGCTACTTTTCCCACATGTTGTAGGGTCTTGGCTGTATCTCTCCTGAAGGCTCAGTAGCAGGAACTTGTAGACTTTTTGCAAGAAAGTAAAATTTGTGCAGAAACTCATGGGAGCAAGAATGTGAGAGAAGTGGAAATTGAAAGAATACCATGAAATGTGATCCCCATACTGGCACCTTAGTTAGGAAATAAGTGCAGAGAAGGGAAGTCTAAAGAAGTAATTCTATGTTTTATTCAGAAAAATCTGTCAGGAACATGTGGCATGTAAGGTAGAAACAATGGTGCTTTGTGGTCTAGATGTGTGATGCATATTTGAGAGATTTCCTTCCGGATTTGTTTTAGAATATGGCCTGGATCAGGTGAAGCGGGGACTAAATAGAAATGAGTGGCATTTGGCACATCCAAAAGTCACAGATTTTGCATCTGTGTTACCCCTCAGACAAATCTCCCTCAGCAGGACAACAGCCTTCTTCTCTAAGAGCACTAGCGAAGCATTAAATAAGCACTGAAGAGATCGCACAGCTTGAAAGAAAACTGCATGTTTTCAGTAGAAATCTGTACCAGGAACATGCCCAGGCAATGCAGCAGAAGAAAATGGGAGTAGACTTGTAAACAGAGGTGTGACTCCTGAAAGGGTCTCAGAAATATTGTTCATGATCATTGGAAGAAGATGGAAATCCTGAATACACATGTGGAAAAAATGAGCTAAAAACTATGGTTTTATTATCACAAATGTAATATGTACATATATGCTGATGAATCTAGAAAATTCCAAGTTACTCAAATCCTGCAGTAACAGTTGTTGTACTGCAGGGAATTAAAAACTGAGTTAAGATAATTTCCTACAGAAAAAACTTCCTAATTATTTATGATGGTTTAACTGATTAAATATACTAATAATTATTAATTTCAATTTTAGGGTTCTGTACCCATGGCAAATTCATCTGAAAATACCTTAAAAAATAAAAATAAATGGGATTTAAATTAAACATAACCATTTAATGAGTTGTAAATTATCAGTAACTGCATTTGACCGTGGTCCCTCAAATCCCCCTCTCTGTTCCTTTACTATGTTTGAGCACATTCCACAACTTTCTTGTTACTTAAGTATATTCAACATTACAGACTAGTTTAAATCCTTAACCTTATATCCAAGGTTTCCAAGGTTTTTCATCCCCTAGTTCTGCTCAATGGACTTTGAAGTGGGAATGAAGTTACGATCTGCTTTTTCCTCCTTACTGGTTTCTTTTCACTGAGTACTCATACTTTCTGTTTTCCCTGTTGATCACAAATTCTCTGGCTAAGAACCCACTGGCTGCTAAAGCAGCCCATTCATCCTGCTTTGTGGGGGTCTTTCTTGGTTTCAGCACTTCAAGTCTCACAACCTGAAAATGCCCTCATTTGGGGGGAAACTGAGAGAACTGCCACCCTATTCTGCTGTATCTGAAGCTGACACAAAGTGAGAGAGTATCTGTGCAAACACTTTCCTTGGGTATTCTGCTTTCATGTTCCTACCATCAAATTTTGTCCACAATGCATTTAACAAAACTTAAGAGTCCAAATTCATACACAAGGATTAATTAACAATCTCTGTTATTTAAAGAAGGGATAAATTATGTATAAACATTTGTGAGTGATTCTGCCTCATATAATTCTATCTTGTAACGACTGAGGGGACATCACAGATGCACAGAGAATATAGAGAGGGAGGCTGAAATTTCCTGAAGTGAGCCACTAAACAAAACCCGGACTGTCTACTTCCAGATTGCCTGTTAGAAAATAATACAGGTACATGCAGTTTAAAACACTTTTATTTGGGTATTTGTTTTCTTTTAGGTAAAAGATTCTCTAACTCACACTTTCCTTTTCCTTTCCTTTAGTATTTTTTTTACTAATTAGTATAAAATCCCTTAGTATCCAAGGATAACTGATATATAATAATGACTGATTGAGAAGAACTATGTGTGTGTGTACATGTTCGTGCATTTGCAGAGCTGTGTGAGTATTCTATGAAATGAGTGCAATATATAAAAACAACAGACAGGAAAAAGACCTAGATTAAAGAAGAGAATAGATGAATGTATGTAGTGTTCCTACGGAGACATATAGGGACAAGGTTATGTTGGGCAGTATAGACAATCATAAGGATTTTGTACTTTAAGAGCAATAAAGCATTTTGGGTGGGGGGTGGTGTGTAAACTATTTTAAGTGAAGCATTTGAGTTTGCTTTTTTGATACTGTGTGGGACAGAATTAGAAGCTGAGGCAAAAGCAAATGAAAGTGACCCAGGTACTAGATTTTCAGTTGTTCTGGCAAGAAATGAATGCATCTCAGAACAAGAATTCTTCAGGATTGTGAGGATTTGAGTATAAAGGAAATGGATGTATCAATTTAACTAACAGTCCCTGTTATGGGGAGCTGGATGCTATTTCTGAAAACAACAAACAGTACAGAAAGATATGCAGGTCCTTCCTTCCTTTGTTGCTTTATTTCATCTTTTTCTTGATGGGAGGTGGTAGTCAATAAGGGTCCTATTTTTCACATAATGTATAACTGAGACTTCTACGTGGCCTCCAAGAAAATATGTTAATTAGCAGTTTGTTGCAGGAGTATGGAACTATGGAAATAGGTTTGGCATGAAATTATCAGCATGCTATGATATAACCATAGGAATGGTTGCTAACAAACAAAATAAGTCTTATCTCAAAAGGACAAAAATCTTTGTAATGTTTTAGAAAAGTCCAAAATGAAGACTGAGTTGGGATGACAGAGAGGGAAGAGAAACCTTGGAAAGTATAATATTACAAAAATCAGATATTTCAAGGAGAAAGTACTCATCTGTATCGATTACTACTGACATTAAGATAAGGACAAAAACTATCTACACAATGTGGAAAACACAGTCATTATTAACCAACCAATTGAGAACCATTTCGGTAGAGTGCAGGCAGAAGTCAGATCAGAACAGTTTGAGGAGAAGCTGAAAAATTATTAAAGTGTGCAAGAACTGTGGAAAAAAATATTTGTAATATTGTTCTGAAAGGGAAAATTAAGATAAGGTGATATTACTAAGGAACTTAGATTACATAAGATTTGTTTACGGGAATTTATGTTTTCCACTTTTCCCAGACAAAAAAACTAGAGCAACCTCCTATGCTGATGAGAAGACAGAGCATTAGGAGGATTTGTACATATGGAGAAAAACAAGGGGCATTCCACATCTTATGTTTCCTCGGAATTTGAGATGGTGAGTGGGATCCAGAGAACGGTGAGGTATTGACAAAGAGGAAATTTTTCTCCATTTAAACAGGTAACAATCACATATGTAGATATGGCTTTTGTTTGTTTGCCCACATGTGGGGACATAACGTTTAGAAAGTTCTGTTTCCTCAATGCATATGTAACAAGGTCAATCACTAAGAGTGAGAGAGTCAGAAGAAATGCAGATATTTTTAAGAATACAGGAGAAAAGGTGTAATTGCTACCAGGGAAGGTGTAGTGAATGCACCAAAAATAACAGGAAAAGGTAATGGAGTGTTGAGCACCAAATTGATATTTCTTATGATAAACTTAGATGCCTAAAGTTCTAATTCAATTCTACTGTATGGTTTTCCCCAGCAGAGGTCAGCAGACATGTAATGGTGAACAAAATAGAAAAAAAAAAACAAAAAAAAAAAAACAGAAGGGGAAAGAGGAGGAGGAGGAAGAGCCAACACCATGCTCAGCATTTTGTCTGATTCTTCTATTTAATTTCCCCAACTTTATTAAGTAGATGCCTTTACTACTTTCATTTGTATTACAGATAAGGGGGAATGGGGGATAGAAAGTTCAAATAAATTGACGTTTTCATAGTTAATGATTGCCCAAGCCTGACTTGAACTCCAGACTGTGTAACACAAGACTCAGAATTTTAACCACTGGGTATTACTGCATTCTATAAAATCAATAATGTGCATTCTGCATTCGGAGAAAAACAGGTTTTTATTTTTCCTTTTGGCCTGAAATTTTGGTTAAAGAGTGAATGGATGATATAGTTAAAAGTATAGAAGAGAAGTAAGTTTGGTTATATAAAGTCAAGCTTATGATTTCTGGGTTTTAACATAAACTGAATTTAGAACTGCTGAAGTCTTCAGCATTGAAATAGGGTAATGTACAAACAGGAGCTTCAGAAAATTTAGTCAGAAAAAAAAAGAATGGAGAGATCAGTTATCACAGTTTTGTGTTATTGTAGAACTTTATCTGTGACAGCTATTGGAAAATAAATAAATAAACAAATGTTAGCACAAGATGATAGTCAAATGGTCAAAAGGACCAATTTAGGGATTTTTGTTTTTGTTTTTGCTGAATTTAAAAATTAAAATTTTATTCATATCAAATTTACCTGATTGCTGAATTCATCATCTTCATCATCTTGCCCCATGTTGATCTACCCAGGCCCCAGGGAGCCAGACTCAAGGGAGTAGACTCAAGTCCAGTTCATTGAATATAAATACATTTCATGTTTTAAGCAAATCCATACACTTAAGTACCTTATTTAAAGCATTGAAAGAGCACTGTTATGAACATATTTATTCTCTGACTATATACAGTTAAAATTATATTAGCATATGAATACATATGTGTGTATACATATATACACGCACACAATTTGTAATACAGATGATACTGCCTGACATAAAATACATTTTAATGATATTTATCATGTATGAGTTTTAAAATCAGAAAATCATTTTGAAAATAAAACCCTGCAATATTCTGAGACATTTATATTTCAAACATCATATGTAAAAATGAAGATCTCCATATATTTAGTCCCTCACATTTATTGGGTTCTTTGGATTTTCTGGCAGCACAGCCTTTCAGAGAAGTTGCCCCACCTGCCCGCCCATTGCATTCTCAGTGCTCCTGTGGGAGCTACAGTATTTTATGTCATCTTTTTCCCTTGTCACATTTAATTGATCCAGGAGTTTGCATTAGATCTAGCCTAGACTAATGAGTCACTTCCTAAGAGTGTTGAATCCTTTGACAACAATATCAATATCAAAACTCAAGGGAGAAAAAACCTGACTGAGAGAAATTCCAACTAGGAACAGAGTGCTTCTGGGGGCATTCAATCTTTATCATAGTCCATTCTGGGTCCCACTACATATCTGCCCTTTACCTGGTTTGACCGCTGAACCCTTTGAGGATTTTGTCAGCCCACAGGGGGCCCATTGCTGATGCTAGGAAGATTTCTGCCATTTGAAACAAAAAATTAATATAAATACCTAATATGTACTGGGCAGTGTGCAAAGAGTTAACCGAAGATTGTGTAATGTCAGCTTGAGGAGAAATACCTTTAAAGAAATAAAGAATAAAATGCATTTACCCTTTAAAATACATTCTAAGGGGAATGGTTAAAAATGTGACTTTCAGTCTACTTCAAAACACCCCAGGTTATAAAATACTAATGTCACAAAGTAAGTGGAGCTCATCTCTAATGAGTAGATGTCAATAGATTAGCATTTTAAGTATGGGATGACAGCATGATTGCAACAAACTTCTGTAAAATTATTGCTTTTCATCTATATTAATTTGCTAAATGACTGCCACGCAAATAGCCCCAAACCATAAATAAAGAAGGCATTCAGGAATCATTAGTAAATTAGACCTTGGTTACCTGATTTAAAAAATCAAAAAAGAAATTAAGTGTGGTGATGCATAACCTACAGTACTAGAATGTAATGAGGAGGCATAGGTTAGTAGAAACCAAGGCACTCTTGTGTCCAAAGAGAATTTTGGAGAATGGCTGCATGCTGTTTTTAGTGGTTATTGTTGGCTCTTTAAAAAGAGATTGATGTGTATCACTGTGTTGTAAAAGAATGTTTCACATGCTGTGACACAGTAGTTACCTTCAAATTTCTGCTTATGGATATGAATCTGTATATTGAGATTATTTGTACTGAGTTTAAATCAGCCCCGTAGCTACTGCAACCATCTTGCTGAGAAGCTGATGTCAAAAAGAGGGGGAAATGAGCAAAAAAAATTAAAAGATTGGGTAGATAAATACCTATGTGGCTCTATTTCTATGTATCATACATGCTTGTCAAACTTTTAAAAAAGTAAAACATACATAGATTTAAAAGTCTGTGAAACTTGCTTCCTATAAACCAATTATTTTGTTAAAGTGTAGCTGTGTCTGTACATTCTATTCAAAGGAAATTTAATTCAGGCAAATATTTCATTATTTGGGATGATATTTAGTGTTTAATAAATTGCTTATGAATTTAAAATTTTTTAAATTAGTTTGAATTTTTAAAATTAGTTTGAATATTTGAACAGAGTCAAAAATATTACATAGAAATATTTAGGATTTCTTAATATCTCAAATTGAGTCCTATGATGAATATAGAATGCACAGTGTATGAAAATAATAATATTAATAATAAACACTGGTCACAGCCTGGACACTGTGCTAAATTCATTGAAACTATTATCTTATTTAATATTCTCAAAAAAAATCTCATGAAGAAAACTTTATGATTCTCCCATTTTTCTTCCTGAGGATTTAAGTAACTTTCCTGAGATGACAAAAAGTGTTGGGACTTTCCTTGGATCCAACTCCAATGACCACACTCTTGACCACACTACAGTATTACCTAAAGCCAGACACTTACTTAACCAGGTTCCTGCTCCTTCCCACCTCTAGGTGCCCTGTGCACAACACACGGAGTCTTTCTAATTCCCCAAGTCTGTCATATATTCTCACATATGCATACCTTAGTTAATGCTGTTCCTCTTTCCTGATACACTTTAGCACTTATCTTAAGGCTCCCCCCTCATTCATTCTAAGAGGCTCAGCAGGTAGTATCTTTTCCTACGTTTTCAGAAAACAAAACAAAATCAGTTAAACTAGAAGATACTTCCTGAGTATGATACTGATACTTCTTCCCCATTGCTCTCCTATTACATGTCACACTGCCTTACAGTCATTTAATTATGTGTCAACCTACTCATAGACAGTAAGATCATGGGTGCAAAAAACAAGGCCTTTTCATCTGGTGTCCCCAGTATTTGCATACTGCCTACACTTTGTGAATTCTCAATAATGATTTGGTTAATGAATGAATGATTATGTGCTTGATTTATCCACTATGATCGATAAGCATCAGATAACATCACTGTTGCATTGCCAAAAATTATGCCATGGTACTTAAATTTTTTATTGTTATCTTAGAGCAAGCTCATATGGACTTACTAAATATATATGGTCATATAATCTATTTTGCTTACATTCTCAGGAAGTTTTGTCATCCTGTTTTTTTATTTTATAGCTATCAGATTACATCTTTCATTAAACTATATAATTTACTTTCATAGAAATCAATCCTTGATAATTTTATGCCAAATTAAGGGATTCTTTGATGTCCGTTTTCCTTCAAATCCTGTATATTCCATGAGGATAATTCCACAATTTTTGTCCTTAGAAACTATCAAAGATTATAACACAGAAGTTGAAAACAGCATAAATGAGTAAAAAAAGTTATTTTCTGAATTTGGAGAAGTCAATGCAAGGATTTTTTGGCACAAAGTCTAGTGAAAATATCGTGTATTGACTAGAATCTCTAAATGATAAATGTGAGATTAAATCATGGTTAAGTTCTAAAAAATACTTTCAAGAAATTAAACTTCATTGAATCTAGATAAAAGAGTAATAAGTACTTTTATGCTAAAATGTCTATATTTTATTGAAATTCTAATATAACCAATTACTCATAAAATTGGATTTTGAGGAACAGGCTTCCAATATGGCAAATTTTTCATAATTCTTACATTCTGAAAGGATCTTCTGGAGATGAAGGATGACTTGAAGCAATGGCAGACATACAAAGAATTGAGTTTGGGAACTACTGTAACGTTGTGTACCATTTAAGTATTAAAAACAATACCAGACACCCAAAGAACACGTTGATACAAAGTATAATATTGGGCGACTTGAGGCACTATTAATGGGATGTACCCACTTGAAACCTAATTAAAGGAGGTCTAGTATCAATAGAAGGGCAGATGCAGGTACCTGCAAAAATAACTCTCCCAAAATACATATTAAATATCCTTGTCTTCTTAAAGTAGTTAATTGAATTATTAAACTGGAGATGTGATTACATCCTAAAATAGCCCAATGGTACAAAGTCTTTATAGTTCCAGTTGCTACTTAGCAAAGCCTAATTTTCTGTTCGTAGCAATATAAGTTACTGATATAAAGGGAAACCTAAAATAACATGCCAACTTAAATTTATGAAAACTGTATTATCAGATAATAATATTTTTACAAAGGAGGTTCAAAACATCGTGAAAATGTTAATATATAGGTAGCAAACTTTTCTTTTATACAATTAGAAACCTACAAATTGTGTCTATATCCTCTTAAGATTAACACATGTAGAAACATTTTTATATAATTATATGTATGCACACATATATAAGTGAACAAAAGGTGTTAAGGATATTTTTACCTAAGCAAGACCAATATGGTGAAAACTGAAAGGCTCTGTTTTGACATATGGAGTTGAGGAATATTGCTATATAGGTGAAACTGCTAAGTAGTGCATATTTTCTTTTGTTTATAAAAATAAATTGATACTATTATCCAGATCTTTCACCTGGAAGAATCCTGCTGTTATAGAATATTATTTGATATAGAGTTATTTATAATGGTTCAATTTACTGCGCAGTCCCTCAGAGAATAATGCTGAAAAATCTCTTTAAAATAAAGACTGGAATAAAACTCTCAAAGTCTGAGGAAGTGTCAAAGGAGATAGAGATGCTGTGAAGGAGTTTTCCTTCAATGCTTCCCTTCCCTGCTTCTCAGTCTCCCCACAGGCTGATCCAGGAGACCAGGCTAGGCTTAACTAGGGGGGCAGACCCATGGCAGCAGTGGCACAAGAGGCCATCACATACCCTGATTTCAAAAGATGCCTTTTGGTGGAAGCAGAATTCCCAGAGTCTTCTTATAATTGTGGATAACAAGTATACTTTACTACTAGAATTAAAAGACAGGCAATATCAATGAAAAATATATAAATATACATATATATATATGTATATACACCCTTATGTGTATATATACAATGTATATAATGTAAGTATATATATATAGGAATATATAAAAATATGTCTACGTGCATATATATTTATGAGAAAATAAAGTATTGAAAAATGTTCATTCATTCTCAAACACTAGTCAGATTTGTCTGAAAAATTCTTGTACCATATCACACCTCATTTCTCATATATCCAAAATAGTATAGATGATTGATAACCATCACAATTCTATGTATTTAACAAAATTATCAATATGATAAAAATGTTATTTGTAAATGAAACTGTATAACATCTAGAAAAATATTACATTTCAATTAGGTGATTAACAAATAAGAACATATTTTAATGACAATTAATTAAATTTTATATTGGAGCAAATAGGAATAAATAATGTTAAGATCCAACTAAAGGTAAAATATGAATTCATGATTTTTATGTGGGTCATATTTTCTACCCTGTTACCTAAATGTGCAGCAAAGATCATGACTACCACCACTATACATGGAGAACATTTCAATCGTACAACCAGATTTGGTTTCCAATACTATTATCATTTAATAAACAAAAGGACCCTTGGTAAGTGCTTGAAACCATACCTTCCAGACAGAGAAATTCAGATGAACCTGGTAATGCTCATTATTGCCAGAAAACAGGTTTTAAAAACATTTTTAAAAAATGTTCAGGTAGTGTTTAAATGAAAGCCAAAGCATTTTAAAGGTATTTCATTGGACAAATGAAGAAAACACAAATGTAAGCATTGTACTGAGAATAATAATTATAGCCAATTTTCACATATTAAGTATGGTTAAATCATGTGTCCTTAATCATATCTGGAAAGACAAAAGTTACTAGCAAGTATAGAAATAGGTGCAACAATATATCTATAATTTGGAATAGGGATGGATTTTACAAGTGGCTGACTTTTAAATTAAATTTTGAGAAGATGTCAACATACTTGAGTATCCCATGAATACTTCTCTTAAATATATATTGGATTATACAAAGTGGATTCATAGTATACACTGCTGTCAATAGGAAATGAGAAATAGGAACCATAAATATCTCCAATAATTCTGAAAATATCAGGAAAAAATTACTAGTGGTTATAATAAAGAACAAGTAGAAAGCTGCTCTAATAGTGTATCGCAAGATACTGGATTGTCTAAATGTCCTAAGAGAAATGCTGAAGGTATAGTCTCAATCTATATAATTCCAAAAGTAAAAACAAAAAACAAACAAAATACCCCTCTAAATGCCATTGCTCATTATCAAAGGCAATTCAAAACATACAACAAAAATTCCATTAATGCTTCCAGATGAGGTCAACATCTAATAACAGCTGCACAGTGTAACACAGAAGAAGTGATATTTGAATAATATACAGTATTTGGGTTTCAGGAAACTAATAATGAGAAGGAAATAAAATTAAAGAATTATGTTGTCAATTCTAGTTGAATGTGGCTGAATATATGAGCAGCAGACATGACCTGGTGAAAATAATTCAAAAGAGATTTTTAAACAACTAAATATATATGTGTCTGTCTATCTTCCTACCTACCTACCTACCTACCTATTTCTTTACTTCACATCTAGTCAAACTAGGAGATGGGTAGAATCTGTAGATTCTAAAACTTTTGTAAAATATGAACAATTGAGATGAGGCAGAAGTCAATGCAGATGAAAACAGAGTAAAGCATGAAGGGAGATTTGAAAGCAAGGAGTGAATTACGGAGACCAGACTTCATAGAAAGGCCAACAACAACAACAAAATTTTAAAGAGGAAGGTATACCCTGAGATGTAAATATTACATCCCTTATTTGGCATAAAAAGCAGTTGGGTAAATAGGCTGTTGGAATGGATTTATCTAGTAGAGATAGAAAGGGCTCACAAAGATGATCCAAATTTTCAGGAAGCAGTCTGTCTCTGTGGCAGCTGCAAACAGACTGAACTGCAAGACCCATCTATACTGAAACCAAACCCTGCCCTCTATAAAGGAATCTATCAAAAAAAATGATTTCACCATTTTCCCGATTTCAGATCCTCCTTAGCTTATCTTGATGCTCCTATCTAAACTTGTATATGCTCCCTGCACACCCCCCCCAAATAGTCATGTCTTTCTTTTTAGCTTCTAATGTATATTCTCTTTCATTACTCTTTTCATACTTTTTTTTAAAATCACTTTTGCTACTCTTATAATGCCCTATATGGACTCTACTCCTATACCCTCTATTTTAAAATACCCAACTAAAATATCACCTTCTTCTTTCAGCCTTCCATGACTGGTCAAAACCTCACTGACTTCTCCTAATATTATCTTTTATAAAAGATCAGTGAATTTTGCCTCAATCATGCTGTCTTAGGTTACTAACTGTGCCAGTCATGATATTGCAACAGAATGTAAATTGCCAAGATGCATTAACTATGTTTTTAGTCAGGAAAACATAAACACTTGAATGTTATGGGGTAAAGTATTATAGGAAGTGGCCTTATGCAAATATAGGAAGAGCTCAGGAAGTGAAAGTTTAAAAGAACAGGGGCAGTGTGTGAGTTAGGGAATCAGACAAGTCATCAACAAGTCCTTCTGAAGCACTGGCAGGGGTGAAAAGATGGGACACACTGGAAGCCAACTATGTACAGCTGTCAAAGTCAGACTGCAAAGTGGGAGCTTGTGCAGTCTTGAATGGGAATCTTTCACCTTTGTATAGTCTGCTGATGGGTGTGGGGGTGTAGAGATGACCAACAACAAGGAGAAAACCTGGACGTGAAGCAAAAAGTGAGAGGGCAAGATGGAGCCCATCCCTCCATCTTTCATTGCCATCTGACCACAGCAGAGATTTACAGCCACTGTTTCAGTTCACCTTCCAAATCTCATACAAATTATTTTCTGGCCATCGTTACTCCAGTATCATACAGGAGAGAAGATTCTCAGATTTACTAACTTGACAATAGAATTAAGCAGAATAAATTAAATAGTTATATCTCTGAGTCCCTGCTCCACCTGAAAGTAACAGACAAGGTTGTTTTCTCCTTTGCATTCACTCTTTATACCGTTATAGACTGTCTACATATTTATTTGTACTATGAAACAAATTAGCAATATTTTGGAAAACACATTTTTGTGCAGCCTGTAATGTAGGTACACAGAAAAAGCCTTGATGCTTAACATATATAAGGTTAGGCAATGCATATTTTTAATTAAATATTCACAGAAATTTACATATCTAATAGTCTCCATTTAGTAGGAACAATGTCTTATTTATTATCCTTTCTTTTTAAAATTAGGTTTGGGCATTAAAATAGTCATTTAAAACTGTGATGGAAATGTCAGTTGTGTTTCGGCACCCAAACTGTCCAAAACAAATTGTTTATATAGGAAATAATTCTATTGTATTGAATCATCTCTCAATATTATGCTGTTGTCAAAAAGTGATGACAAATATAAGCAATCAAACATGGTAAATTTGTTTTCATTAGAATGCTTTTCAATTGTAATTCTGTTTTGCTTCCTAATCTTCTTACATGTAACCTCTAGGAACTGCTAGGAGAAGAGAGACATGCAGATTGCCTCTCTACTTCTAATTTCCTCCCTTGAGATTTTTCTGCTGCTTCCAGCAGGCTTAAAATAATCTCTACATAAACAAATCTTCCTTTTTTTTTTCTGTCTTTCTTAGCCTTATCTGTCAAGTCCATTTCAAGAGTGTGGATATGAACGAAATAATGATATAGACTGAAAAATTCACTAACACTTCTATGAGACTTGAATATTAATGCAGTAAGTGGAGGCAAATCATAGGAGATGGTCATATTTATATTTCTTATATAAAGGATACTGGATCTTATATTGGTTTCAGTACAATAAATAAATGAGACAAAACAGGACAGATTTTATATAACATATAAGAAATTTACTCAGTGTTATAAAGTGCCTGAAAGCATTTTTCTATACCTATATGTTAAAAAGCTTAGCAAGATATATTTCATGCCCACAAATTACACTGGGATAAAAGTAAGCAAGATATTTAGAAATACCTTGACCATATACTCATCATATCATCACAATATATAAGGTCCTGAGACCTAAACTGGGCAATATCTAGTCCATTAATTAGATAACAGAATAATTTTGCAAGTATAATAATTATTTTCTAAAGTTTGTACAAAAATATACATATATATATTACATACAAACACACACACATACATAACCACACATATATACCTTTTAGTACATACAGATATAAACCATTAAAAATAAGATCACAAAAATTAATACCCTGTACATATAGATGTTTACCCCACCAAAAAAAAAGCTCCTAAAGGTGACATACATGTGTTTTCTATTATAACATTAGTTGATACATTCAGAGAAAATACTTCAGATATTTATTTGATCCTCACAGATTTAAAAACTTCTATTTTGTCTTTCATTCTTTAGATTTTATACACTGAACTAGTATTCCAAGGATGAATTCTAACTAAGAATTTCAAACATTTTACAATTGTAATGCTGGTGTATCAGTAATTATTACTGTAAATTGTTAGTCATTTAATGAGTGAAAAATAATCCACTTTGTTTCCTTCATTTCTTTACACTAAGGAGTAAGTATATAGATTTTATTTTTTTATTTTTATTTAAAAATTTTTTTTTAAGTTAGTCAGTTTACAATGTTGTGTCAATTTCTGGTGTAGAGCACAATTCTTCAGTCATAACATGAATATACATATATTCATTTTCATATTCTTTTTCACCATGAGCGACTACAAGATATTGAATATATTTCCCTGTGCTACACACTATAAACTTGTTTAACTATGATTTTTAAATAAATAAATGAATGAATGAACAAAGCCTGGATATAACTAGAGTTCTATATGAGAAATCCATTTCCAAGTTTCTTGTTAAAAGAAGAAAATAGAAATATGAAAAATCTGAATATCTTGTTCACTCTTTAACTATTTCTACATTTTATTTATAAAATCAGCAAATTTTTATTTGTATGTTTTTCTTCATAATTATACAGCAAATTAATCCATATAAAAAATTCACAATGTTTGGGTGAGAGAATTAAGTATACTTTTAGTATTATATAAATAAAACACATGGGCTTTTCCTAGTACTTATAGTGTTTATATAATAGATATAATATGTAAAATATATACTAGATATAACATTTAATATATGAATAATACATAAATGATATGATATGATATGATATAATATATATACACACAACAACTTCTTTATCCAATCATCTGTTGATGAACATTTAGGATGCTTCCATATCTTGGCTATTGTAAATAGTGCTGCTATGAACACTGCGGTGCATGTATCTTTTCAAATTAGAGTTTCCTCTAGATATATGCCCAGAAGTGGGATTGCTGGATTATATGGTAAGTCTGTTTTTAGTTTTTTAAGGGATCTCCATACTGTTTTCCATAATGGCTACACCAAACTACACTCCCACCAGTAGTGTAAGAAGGTTATATGTGAGGAATCTTTTCTCATATGAAAAGCATAGTGAGACATATCACACTATTATTCAAATTTTGCTTACTTTTTGGAGGATTTTAAAAATGTTCATGGACATCATGATAAAGTCACCATAACTGAGTTTGTGCTTCATATTAAACATTTGAAACAGTGTTATGATAAGATGTTTTCTCCTGCTTTAATATGATACACAGATATTAATGTGTGTCAAGAATTATTATGTTAATGCAATTTATATCTTTATAATTAGTTTAGTGTTAAAATGATACATATGATGTTATGGCAATCATTTTTGGAGCAATTTTAAATCTTATTTTGAGTTCACTAAAATTATCACATCCTCAATAATTCCCTTTTAATAACTATTAGTAATGTTTTACATTTACTTGGTTTTATATACAGACAAACTGGGAATATGTGTAAAAGAGAAAGAACAAGAGTAATTTTTTAATGAGTTAACAGAAATAGATAAAACAAGACCATAGTTTTGTCATTCTAAGTGAAGTAAGCCAGAAAGAGAAAGAAAAATACCATATGAGATCGCTCATATGTGGAATCTAAAAAACAAAAACAAAAACAAACAAACAAACAAAAACAAAGCGTAAATAAAGGACAGAAATAGACTCACAGACAGAGAATACAGACTTGTGGTTACCAGGGGGGTGGAGGGTGGGAAGGGATAGACTGGGATTTCAAAATTGTAGAATAGACTACACTGTATATAGCACAGGGAAATATACACAAAATGTTATGATAACTCACAGAGAAAAAAATGTGACGATGAGTGTATATGTCCATGAATAACTGAAAAATTGTGCTGAACACTGGAATTTGACACAACATTGTAAAATGATTATAAATCAATAAAAAATGTTAAAAAAAATTAAAAAAAAAAAAAAACAAGACCATAGTCATTTGGTGATTTCTTGAAACTTGAAACATCCATGGACTCGAATCAGTAAAAATCTGAATTAAGATAATTTAGTGGCCTTGTAAGGAACAAAGGCAGGAGAAATTGAAATGTACCTGGTCCCACTAAAACATTATAATTTTACTGGATTATCAGTAAGAAATTAGCACGTGCAGATGCTTACTACATTCTGGAGTAAATAAGACTAGTGCTATCATGAGATGAGACCAGAAAATACAAAGGTCACAGAGTTTCTTGAAAAACAAAACAAATAAAAAGTAAAAAGTGGTAACACCACAGGAACAAAGGTTTCAGAATGTCCACAATCTTCTCATTTTTCCAATTTTGGTTATGGCCTCTCACGTAGGAATGAAATCAGTAGAATTTTTAAAATGACAGATGACGGATGATAGACAGATAACGTGTGTGTGTGTGTGTGTGTGTGTGTGTGTGTGTGTTTGTGTATGTATGTGCGCACCTGGTGAAGTCAATGAACACAGACCACAAGTAAATAATAAGAAAAATAACATTTTAATCACAGTAAGAAAGATATTTTTAATACATAAAATCAAAATATATGGAGTTTACTTACTTATGTTCATTCTTACTGTATTTTTGATACTAAAACTTCCTATCTATGGGTCACTCGCATTGTCCAATGTTTTTTATCAATTCCTACATAATTGATAGGAACATCATTTCTCAATGACAGTAGGAATCAATAAGAATCTGTTACTTTCACTTAAAGTATTTTAAATTGTATAGGTATTTTTTTCCATTAGAAATTTGAACAATCTGAAACTGTTTACACTATTTGAATTCTTTAGCAATACTTTGATGTAGACTAAGAAAGACAAACGTCTGTTCTTGAACTACCATGAATTCCTAATTTATGGGATTTAGTGTGGAATTATAGTATATGCTTCTACCTCTCTGAGTTCAGATGTTCTTAAGATATCATAAATTTTTTTTGAAAATGATTTATAAATTTTACTCCCTCATTCTAGTTTTTATGTTTGGCTTATCTGTCCCTTTCTGTGATAAATAAAAAAAAAATGTGAAAAAAAACCTGCACCAAATTTGCATAATGATTGATTTTCTAATTTTTGGATGAAATCACTCTAATAATTTTGTTTCAGTAGAACACATACATGAGAGGGGGCTTTTTTTTTTTTTTTAAGTGAAGTGGCTCTAAGGGTAATGAAGAATATTATTAACTTTCCATCTCTTTAGAAGCCTGGGTATCAACATTTCTTCTATGACTCATATTGAAATATCCTCAGACGTATAGAGAAAACTATTTTACAATTTACAACAAGTCCAGAAATTCCACCAAACATAAATAGTTAACAGCCACTGGGCCATGGTCAAACACATCTATAAATCTCTTTGAAGCCAAAGAAGTTAAGTGATGAAAACTATATACAACTTTAAATTTTTGATTCACTTCCACCTCTGGTAGTGGTAAAAAAAAATTCTACCACACTAACACTCCAGCTAAGTGTATCAGCAATTTCATCAAATATACAAACCAACTGCTTGAAGACACTGAAAACCATGACATCAAAACATTTGAGATCCAGGGAGAAGGGTGGCCCACTGAAGGGAAGCCCAAATAAGCTCCTAATTTTCCACCAGTTTATGTGAATAAAGGATTTCAAAATATCTTTCTCTTTATTTGTGGGAAGCTGAGTTTTTATTAAACTTCTATATTTTACTATAAATTTGATAAAGATGGAATATCACCTGTGCTACTATGCAAACTGCTTATGGTAAAAATGACTTCCAACTGGTTAACTGTACCTTGACTTGGAATACTTGAATCAATTATAAAAATAACTTCTGGGAAGTCATAACTTGTAACTAGGGTTTCTACTTGCTGGGTGCATAAAGCTTTAGTCAAGAGAGAATAGTTCCTAAATAAATGCATGTCTCATTTACCCACCCATAGGGTCTCATTCTCACATACCTGAGCCTTCGGTTGGAATCGGTTTAAACGGCACATCTTATGCAATTTTCCTGGCATTCTGGGTTTCCTGCCCTGTATATAAAACAAAATTGGTACCAGGAGTGGCCTATTATAATGGTTTAATTGTCCACTTTAGCCTAGGACAGCACAAAGTCAGTGGCAAATTGCAGGACATGTGCCAATACTCAAGTCTCTTGGTAGAGGTCAAGTATAAAGGAGCACCATGGGGCATCTGAAAGTATCACTGGGTATGGGAGATAAAGGCTGGATTTTGGAATTGGCAAAAAAGGCTGGAATTGAAGAATCAAGATTTCAAGAGGAATGGAACCTCAGAGAAGTGAGCCAAAATTCTGCCTGCGATTTCCTCTCAATAATGTGTCAGCTATTAAGCCTGCAATACACTAGTAGAGAGACAAAGAAAATAAGCAGAAAACAAGTGGAGTGGTCTCATGTCACCTGGACGCTAAGCTGGAGAAGACTGAATCCAGTGATTTCCTCTTAAATATCTCAATGCCAGGAAGAAAACAAGCCCTCACTAGAGAAAAATGCCATCTAGAGCTTTCACAGTTTTTCATATACAATGTCTGGAATTTAATAAAAAATCAGTAGGTATGCCAACAATTGGGATCCCATGACTTAAAACTAGGGGAAGATATAAAGGGCAAACAAAGAAACAAAAAAAAAGTGTGACAACACACATTTTGCAGAAATTGCAGTTATGAGCATAGACTTAAAATAACTATAATTAATAATTTCTATAAATTACAAGAAAGGAAATGGGAAGATTAATAATGTTACTTAATCTACCAAGAGAAGGATTACCCTCTGAATCTTTTTATGGGAGAATTAAGTAGAAACTCTAAAACTACAAGTATTTAAAATTTAATGACATATT
Organism: Camelus ferus; assembly: GCF_009834535.1. Taxonomy (NCBI): domain Eukaryota; kingdom Metazoa; phylum Chordata; class Mammalia; order Artiodactyla; family Camelidae; genus Camelus; species Camelus ferus. The sequence continues at coordinate 6,755,469 of NC_045703.1, forward strand.
CAGCAGACAGGTTTATAGGCAATTACAAACAACAGAAGACTTAGATAACTGGCATATCTAAATTAAATTGAAGAACACAAAAAAATGAAGAAAAATAAGAAAAAACAAACATTAAACATTGTACATAATATCATATTTACATATTATTGTAATCTCAGCAGCAAAAGGCACCAAGGTGCTGTTTGAAGAAATACTGACTTATATTTCTCTACATCCAATGAGAGACAACAGGCCCCAGATTCTAGTTCAGTGAACCCCAAGTAGCATAAATTCAAAGAAAACTTCAAGTACTCATACCATAATAAAACTCTTGAAACCTGAAAATACAGTGAAAACCGTAAAAGCTGTGTTTAAACACACACGCGCACACACACACATTATAGAGCAACCTCGTGACTAATAGCAGACTTTTCAATAGAAACTGTGGAATAAATAGAAAAGTCGCCATTAGATTCTTAAAAGAAAGTAATTGATGGCTTGGAATTCTATACCCAATGAAAAGTTTCTTAAAAATAGGAGAGAAATATGGCATTTCAACCAAATAAAAATGAGAGAATATAAATTATCATCAAAAGAACCACACTAAAAGGAACACTAATGGATGTTCTCTAGACAAAAAGAAAACTAATTCATGTGCAAGCCAAGGAAATGCAGGAATAAATGAAAACTACTGGAAAAGATAGCTATGTGTGAAAATCTAAATGCACGTTACTGAAATCAATAATAATAAGGCTGTGTGTGGTTTTAAATTTATGCAGAATTAAAAGATTTGAAAATAAGACCAGAAAGAGCAAAAAGGAGGGAAATGGAATTAAAATGTGTTTAGTTCTCACACTGTTCAGGAAGTGATTAAAAATACTAATTTAAAGTGGATGCTAATATATCAAGGGAGCTTATGGTACACTGTGAAATAATTCTAAAAGATTAATAAAGAATAGAAAACAATAGAAGTAAATAACTATAATAGCAATAATACTTAACCAACCAAATAAAGGGGGAAAAAAGAAGTCCCAATTTATTTTATAAGGCCCTAAATTCTGAAACCAATAGAGACATCAAAAGAGAGGATAGTGTAGGCCAATTTCTCTCATGTATACAAATGCAAAAATTCTAAACTAGATGATAGAAAATCAATTCCAACAATACATAAAAATGATACACATTACTGATAAATGGGCATTATTCCAGGAATTCTCAAGGATTATATACCAAAACACAATATGCACAAGCTCAGAATCAGTAGTCATCAAGAACATGCAATTTCAAACAATAATATTTTATGGGAATACAGGGGAAAGATCAATTAATTCAAAAGGGGGATCAAGAAAATATCCAGGAGGTATAATTGTAAGTTGTAAATGAAAGGATGGTTAGTTTCAGTAAGTGCAAGTGTATGGGTAGAATCTGCTTAACAGAACATATTAAACTGAACATGTTAAACAAACAAAACATGTTAAATCATAAAACCATTGGCTACTTAAGCCAGGTGAAGTATGCTTAATTCTGTAACAAATACCATTATCATATAATCAATAATATTTCATTCAACAGTGGGAACTCTGATACTTCTAAAAGTGGAAATTTTTCTTTTCCAACCAAAATATAACCAGGTCTTGGATAACCTTTCAAATTCACAGCAGATCTCAGAGAAAAAGGAAACAGGGCAGTGCAACAGAGAATACAGAGAGAAGTTATTTCTGGAATAATAGGGGCAGGCATTTTAAAGAATCATTAGAAAGATAGTGGCTTTTCTTATGTACTGCAGAGGGTTTCACTCTTGGTTAGCAAAAATAGTACTTTTATGTATAAAAATACCTTCACAGAGAAGATAGTGGAAGTGTGAATACTGAGTATTTGCAGCTATACAAGCTGAGAAGTCTGCAGTCGTTACAGAATCTCTGATGCTTGGAAAGTGACAATTCTGCCTCAGAGCAGGGTGTGACACAGACAGCATTAGGCATAAGGACAGGTGGTAACGCAGCACCATGACTGAAGGGACAGAGCCATTTTTCTTAACCATGTCTGGAATGTGTCTAACAATAAGGATGGCATAATATTTAAATTAGATTTTTTTATGATACAATAAAACTGCAATTTGTTCCAATGTGTAAGTTAAGAAAGTCTCACAAACACTTGGTGCAGTAAAAATTATTGATTGTGAAAAAAAAGAGAAAGGTCTATGTGTGAGATGATAAGGCTGGAGGGAGACTTCAGACAATATGAGACCCAAGACCCGGTCCCATCCACAGGAAAACCCCGTCCTGAATGATTACAAAAAGCAACCAGCAGCAAAAGGGCAGCCAATATACAATCGGATGCTTAAAGCTCATATTTAGCTAGGGGATAGCCAAGAACTGTGGTTTCCAAAGGCAGGTTGATTCTACCTGTGGATCCTATGTAGTCTGGATAAAACACACTAGAGTTTAATAATCACAGGACTGGACCAACACACAGAATGATAAATCATTAGCCATCATGGAGGGATAAAAGGACCCCACTGTTGAGGTGCTGTGCAGAATAAATGAAAAGGAGAAGACATGTGTGCTTGAATAACTGCTGGCTCTAGCGCAAGCCCTTTGCAGAGAGAAATTCCTATGGAGGGATATTCTAGGTTATTGAATGCCTGATAATAAGAGGATTAAGGTAAGTCCATTTTTGTAGTAGGATTAGAATGTTTACATGAAGAGAGAGAACTAAAAATCAAGTATCCACAGGCAAGGCTTGGGCAAATCTCCTGCATGTGAGGGATGGAATAAGACCAAGGAAGTTAGGAACAAGATGGAAATACATCCTTTTTGAAGACTGACTACAGCAGTTGCAGATCTGGGGGTGGTGTGTAATAATTAAAATACAGAAAACTACCAATAGTCAGTATATACATACATTTCAATAGAATTAACAATTCAATATTTATGTATATTTCCAGTCTATCTTTATTATACATACATTTTTAAATATTCTAATATATGCATATTTTCTCCTTTACAAACAATTGAGTAGAACAGATAAAGCAAGTCCCCTCAAAACATTTCCCTCATAGCTGACAAGTGTCTTTTCACTTTTTCACCTTCAGAGGAAATCACTGTCATGTGCTTACAGTGTATCTTGCCAAGATAGTTCTATTATTTTTTTCTCAATAATACCAGTTGTTCTCTAAATTGACTATACTAACACTCTGCCATCAAGATGTTACAGAAATTATTTTATCATATGCTTGCAACATTTGATATTGTCAAATTTTAAGTATTTTTCCAGATATGAGAAATTCAAATAAAAATGAGATCCCAGTCATTTTCTATGTGGATTGCTTCAGTGCTTCTGATAAAAATTAAGTAACTGTATAAAAGCTGGTGTATTTATGGCCTTTCTAATCTGTTCCATTGATATATCTGTCATTCTTTATGCCAAAACCATGTTTTCTTGCTGACTGCAGCTTCATGGTAAGTCTTGAAATCGGGTAGTAAACTTATCCAACTTTTATTTCTTTTAAAATACTGTTTCTCTCTTCTATTTCCTTTGCATTCCACATAAAATTTAGGCTTAACATGTCAATTCCTTAAAAAAAGCCTCCTGAGATTTTGGCTGGGAATACACTGAATCTGTAAGTCAATTTCAGGAAAACTGACATAGATACTTTTTTTCTCTTTTATAACTTAACATATTATGTTAAATTATCAGTTAATAATTCACAATTTTCACAGATATTAGTGTACAAAAATTCATCCAAAATGTGTATCTTCTTTTTCCTCCTGAAACTTTGAAATGCTTCTTCAGTGTGATGTTTTGAACTTGAACATTCATAACTCTAATATCTTTATTGAGATTTTATCTGATATCAACATAAACTATCTAATAACTTCAAACTAATATTCACTTGAATTTTATTACTTAATTTTGTCTACCACCTATTTTTCTTACCATTTGATTTTATTGTAAGTTTATCTTTCATAAGTATTCTGTGGTAGTATGTGTTATTAAGAAAAACTGAAGATATTTCACTTTTAATTCATAAGTTTAAATCTTTTATACTTATTTTTATAACAAATATACTTATTTCTAAGTAAAATGTCTCTTTTATTTTTTATATTTCCTTGATATTTTCTTCTATTTTCATCTCTCCTGTTTTGTTGGTTTTCATGCTCTCAAATGATCCAATGGGTAGATATCCCTTTAAAAAAAATTCTAGCTAAAGTGCATTTATCAAGGACGTGATTATATTACAGTGATAAATAATTATATTTGTAGTATGATCAATGTTCCAATATTGATACATTATTATCTCTGCAATCTCAATTAAGTCACTTATCTTTTATGATTGTCATTTCTCACTTCTATAAAATGAATATACTAATAGTTGCCCCAGGACTGTCAAAGGATAATGAGACAATGAGACTGTCATTCAGTATCTGAAATAAGAAGACAAAGCTAATATTATTGCTCATTGTATTGAGAACTATGATATTTAATTATAATCTCTCTCAATCGAAGTAGAACTGAATGCTCTTTTTATATATACTTAAGAAAGCATAGGGTTTATGGACTGGTGAACTTTCACAGGAATGGATGCGATCATATCATCCGTAGAAGCGTGATTACTCAGGTAAGACTACTGTTAACTGGTTGGCCCTCAGAGGTGTACCTACTGGGGTGAGTCTGGAATTGGCTAACTTTGATACACAAGGAGCTATAATTCATTGCTTAGTGTGTAAAATCAGGCTTAATGAGGATAGCTTTTGCTCATTAAATAAGCAGGCTTAAAACTCATTTGGATTGCTACTTGCATCATGGTTATAAGGGAATCAATCTTATTCTAGAAGCACAGGAACTTTTCTTTTTTTTAGGAATATGTGAACAAATTAAATCAAAGACCAAACATAAAGGAATGAGTGTATTATATGGTTAATTTTAGTACTGAATACATTGTAGTTACTATTGTCATTAATGTTATAGTTACTTTTCAATAAAATACAGAAACTTAGCACAGCTTTCCTTAGTAAGTCTCCATATTGTGAAATTATCCTCTCAGAAAACTTCTACTATAATGAACTTTCTCAAAACTCCAAACATATCTGTGTTGTTCTCTACTATTATAAAACAAAGTATTAACATTCCTGTACTAACATTCCTATACCTATACCTTCTGTCTGTAGTGAGTGTTCTTTATTTCTAATTTATATACTCTACAGACATTCATTACGTGCCAACAGTATGACCATGTGAGACACACACACACTCATAAACACACAGGGTGGGGAGGAAGTGGAACAGAGAACTCAAAAATGAAAATGTACTTTAAGTGAAAATAATTGCACAAGTAGCTCATTTTTAACATTGTGATAAGTGCTAAAACTGAATTATGGTATTGTGAATTCTGGGGAATAGGGTCACTGAGAAATGCTATCACAACTTAGAAATAAAGTATGAGTAGGCATTAACTAAGGAAGGTAGGCAGTTGACAGGGAAGCAATTATTCCAGGAAAGGGAAACAGTGTGTGCAAAACCTCTGATATATAAAAGGCACAGTCAAGTCCCTGAAATCCAGCCAGCGTGAGTATACAGTCAGAGGGAGGAAAATGATAAAAAACAATAATGAGATAATGGAAAGAGTCTTGGATTATATCCTAAGAACAATGGACTGATGCTCAAATCTGTAGTGTGAGAGTTGACTCAATAAAATTTAGACTCTTCCAACATGAGCGAGCATACACTTTTTTTTCTGGTGGTTTCATTGAGATGGTGAAGTGCATAACATTTAATATCTATTATGAAAGCAGATTTTATAGGCTTTAGTAATCAACTGGATTTGCGAAAATTTTCTGTTCAGATAAAATCCCACACTTCTGAGCAGAAATCAGGAAGAGCCTGCCTTTTCTAATAATTATAGCTGTTTGCAAGATGTGGTAGTAATTTCCATTAAGAGATTTTCTACATAAGAGTAATCAAGCTGATCTACTGAAAAACATTCACTAATAATTTTCTTCCCCTTTTTGACAGTAAATCAAGACAATGGTTTTAACCATTTCTTTAAAATGCCTTTTTGAGCAATCTGGTTCTGCTGTTGAGAAACCAATAATATCACTTGAAATATTTAATCTATTTGTTTCTTTCTCTCTCTCTCCTTAAAAACATTTTGCCCTTGCATCAAAATAGAATTTCACAAAATAGAAATAAGCTTTAATCCAGTCTTTGACTCATCTTGATTATCTATAAAAAAGGAAGTAGAAATCAAAGAATATTCAGGTCACAAACCAAACCATAAGATAACACAAGCTATAAATCATTTTGGTTTTTTTCCCCCCAAAATCTCAGGGTGTGATCATTAGAACATAAAATATTCTACTAATTTATAGAATTAGAATTTAATCAGAAAAGGCACTAAATTAGCATTTATACTTGGAGTTATTACAGCAAGAATTGATTTAAACTATTAAAACCTTGACTTATTCAGGATGGCCTCCTAAAGTATAAATATACTTAATTTTTATTGCTATTTATATGTTTCTACATATCAACATAAGACATCTGTAGGGCATCTACGTGTATCTGTAGCTTTCACTGGTTCTTTCAATAATGAAAGTGAAATTAGCCTTTGTGAAGCCTACAACAATCAGTATGCTCGTTATGGGCATCAAAGGCATTTTCAGTAGTTTAAGTACCCATTTTTGGAAATGAGAATGCTAACAGAGGCTGTTTTATTTTCTCCCCTCAGGATTTTCATCTCAGGTTTTTATCCTGACAATCATTCTTGTATTTTCTTCAAATACCTTAAAATCTCTAGATATTCCTGCCCATAATTTATTCAGGCAACCATTCCTACAAACAAGAGACATGCTCTCCAGGGACATATTGCCCTCAGTGATACCAAATGATGCCATCATTTCCTAATTGTGTGCTAATATTTGTTGTCCATTTCCTGAAGGGCAACTTGAGCCAAGGGAAACATGCATCGTAGCATCCAGCATCAAGTCTTTTTTGTTTGTTTTCTCTGTGCACAAAATTTGTATGCAGTGTGGGTAAAAATGATCCACCAGGACATAAAATGAAAGAAAGAGAAGCCACAAAGGAATAAATAATACACATCATAGAATGTAGTCAAATCATAACAGCACAGTAGAATATGATTGTTGATTGGATTGTTTGCAGTGTGCTTCACCAGTGTTCTTTGATCCAGAGCATACAGTACAATCTGCAGCTGTAGCTCCCCTATGTGCAGACCTGTCCATGGCCTTCCGAGAATTAGAAATAAACATACAATACCCTTAGCAGTTTACTCTTCTTCAGTATCCTGGTAGTGCTTTGTTTGTTTTTGAAGCAAAACATTTCAAAAACAAATTGTGTCATAATGAAACAATATATAGGGAGAAATAATAGTAAGTAGGATATACTATAAATGTATTGGGAAGACGGAGTAAATAGATTATTCAAAAAATGAGGATAAAATTAATAAATGATAGTAAACTTTATCATTTTATTTTGTTCCAGTAATGGATTGGAAAACATGAATTTTTTGATGCAAGAAAAACAATTTGATAGTAAAGTTTCATGTGTGGTGGGAGACATCTAATCGTAAAGACAATTCATGAAATAAGCTTCTTTCTAAACTTTTGTTGAACTACACAGAATTACATGTCTCAGATGTTGAACTTCTGGAGAGGTGTATCTATGTCGTGAAATATTCCATGTGGGGTCACTCTGTGAGCTATTCATGTTAGAAAAAGTAAGAATTTCAGCCATGATGGACAGTATTCCTGGCCTGCCTACAGTAGTTCTCCCTTATCCATTAAGTTTTGTTTTCTGTGGTTTCAGTTACCCATGCTCAACCAAGGTCTGAAAATATGAAATGAAACATTGTAGAAATAAACAACTCATAAGTTTGAAACCAGAGGCCATTCTGAGTAGCATGATTAAGTCCCATACCATCCCACTCTGCCCCTCCCAGGATGTGAATCTTCCCTTTGTCCAGAGTATTCATGCTGTAAATGCTACCTACCCATTCGTCATTTAGTGGCCATTTCAGTTATCAGACTGACTTTGAGATATCACAGTGCTCCTATTCAAGTAGCCCTTATTTTACTTAATAACGGCTCCAAAGCACAAGAGTAGTGAAGAAGGGAATCCAGATATTCTCTTACTTTGCTTAATTTATAAATTAAAGTTTATGATAGCTTGTATGTATAGAAAAAAACATTGTATTTGGGTTTGGTAATATATGTGGTTTCAGTCATCCACTGAGGGTCTTGGAATGTATTCCTCATGGATAATAATGGGCTACTATATTTTACTTGAGGGTAGATTGCTCTCCTCAACTTAATGTTTGGATTCAGAGAGAGATAATTAGATGTAAATAGGTGGATAAATAGAAAGTGATTGTAAGAGAGCAAATAATAAAAAGGAAACCAAATAATAACAATGCAATAGTTATAACATCAAAATTATTTTTGCATATTTTCATGTGTACGCATGTACTGATTTACACATCCACTTTAGGGTTATAGAAAAAGCATGGAATTTGAATAGACTACTATTTACTTCCTCCCTTTATCTTCCTAACATCTTTAATATCAGTATACATTGTAATCAACCTATCCCATGCCAGAAGTAGTCTTTTTTTGAGCATCTGATAGCCTCATGATTTTGCTCCTGAAGGTTTTCTCTGTACTCATTCAATTAGGAACATTATGACAGGCAAAGATAATGAAAAGTTAAGAACCTCTATTAACATAAACTCTAAAATGAACCAGTCACTAAACAGTGCTAGTCATATTTCCAATCACTTTTTCCTAAACTAATGTACAGTGAAATGTTAAAAGTCTCTACATATATTCCATGTAAATTGTAAGTTTCTTATATATTAGAAGAAATTTGGATTTTTTTTAAAGCAGGAACATGAGAAGGATCACATAATGTACTGTAGAACCATGTCTAACTGCAATTAAATGAAGACTCAATAAGAAATAAAACCATGTTCTTAGTTTACTATTAATGCATTTTTCTATAATAAATTATTCTTATGGAATTATAAAGAGAAAGCATTTTCCCCATGTTGTTTCAAATGAATAGATCATTAAATCAGACGCTTGTAAAAGAAAATTCACCTGACCTTCCAACATAGCTTCTAACAAGATAGGCAACTTAAAAAAATTAACATGGAGTATATTCTGGGTAAAGTCAAGTGAATAGAGTAAAAAAAAAATAGCCTATACTGTAGAAATGGACTGTGCTGCTATAATGTGTGAGACTTATTATCACTTATCATTTGCTATAGCCACACAAAAGGCATAAAAGAAGACAAGCCCTTGCCCCAGAGGCCTACAATCTTAGGAAGTAAGTTTAGCAAGTAAAGTAGTTGAAAAAGGAATTGCTGCACATGAAACTTTTATTCCCATTCTCCCTTTATCTTAACCATCTGTTAACATAGCAATCTGAAAGGTAGCCCTGCTTTAGAGGAATGATCAGTTAGCTAGAGACCTTGATGCTATAGGTACTAGAAATTTGTATTTAGTGAAAAGGGCACCCTTGGGCTACAAAAAAGCATTGGTGAGCCATTCTTTCAGAAGGCAAGATTTCATGGTATTAAATTATTTTCTGTAGCTTTGAATGACTCAGAAATACACAATTGATCACTGTGGCTATAACATTTCAGTTTCAATGAAGACATGTGCTCCACATATGAAAACTGAATACAACTGCATAGGTCACACCTAGAGAAAAGAATACTGAAAATTGTACTGAGGCCAGGAGTCAGTAAGAAATGAAAAACCAAATCAAACAAAAAAATTAATGGAGAAAGTGACACTTGGAGAAGGGGAACTGGGACCACAATGTGTTTGTGGAAAAATGAACAGGCTGAGCTAGGTATGATGAAAGGATAATTTTGAGGAGAAGTGGGAAATAAACTTGAAATGCTTAACAGAGTATCAGTTTGAGGGATTTTGTAACCAGGACAATGAGATTAGGGGCAACTCCTCTTACCCCTCTCATTCTCAAGAGAACAGATAAATGATATGTTTAACGTAGCAATTCTTAGAGTCAGCCTCATATTAAAATAAATGAATATTTCTTGTCAGATTTCTTTAGTTTAATATTGTTGGAGATTCTTTTAGGTGAATTTGATATGAGTTAGATAAATCATAAATCACAGCATAATTTTAATTGATAGGAAAGGAAAATATTCTGTGGCTAAATAGAGCAATAAGATTGTGCTCAAATAAAGATACAGAACTGATTCAATCCACTCAGAAACACATAGAAGCATACATGGACAAAGGGAGTTTGATACACAGGATGTTTTACTAAAAGGACTACCCAGCTGATAAGCTGTGTAATTAAAAAATAGCTTTGTATGATTTTTCTTTCAGTATATATAATTGGTATAACTAGATATATACTGAATTGAACCACTGTGTGAAAGTATATATATATAAAAATATATTATTGAAATAGACTACTATGTGTACAGCCAGTTCCTGTAATGAGCCTCTGTACTATATTAGTAAGATGTTTTTTCTGGGACAGGTAATCATAATTGCAAGGTTCAGTCATTTACTCCATTTATATCTTTATTTTTATAATTATTTAATGTGGGGATTCCACTAGATAATATTCAGTAAGATTCATTCCAGTATCAATACAGTCAACTAAGAAAACTTAAGAAAACTGAGAAACTAGTTTTTAACATAGTAAAATGCTATGTAAAAACTCAATTTTACATTCTAACACACAGTTATAGTGTGCATGGTCCTCTCTAGGTGACCAATGATGTTATTCTATCATCCTTCATTAACTGTGACCTTTGAGCCTGTTTCCTAACAATTAAGATGAATTTGTGTTGACCTGAACACAGGGTTCTATTTAAGGTCTCTTGCAATGCATAGCTCTCATTTTAGGGTTAGGTAAAGCAGTGCTATGTATGGCCATGCCTTGATTTGCCATGGCACTGCAGTATTACCCGTAGTTTTGTTCAGATCTATTTTCTGCATGATTCACACTAGTACATGAAAAGATTACAGAATGCCATAACAGAAATGGAAGAACTTTTGAAAATCAATACTTTAGATAGCCCAAAATGACCACATAGAAAAAACAGTTATAAAGGAAACACTTTAATATTAAAGAAACAAGGTCCCCAGCTCAAAACTATATAGAAATAGACATTTATCTCACATGTATACATATTTACATACATGTGTTTGTGCATGTGTGTGTATGTATATATATATATATATATATATATACACACATATATATATATACTTTTTAATCTGAAAGAAATTTATCCAGAGCACTAGATATTATCTACTGAAATCATTATTGGAAGAAGAAACAACAATTGTGGATAAATTGAAAGGACTAGGAGTTTTACTCAGTTTTTTATCTCTTTCTGTTTTTTTAAGTATATTTATTTATTTATCTTTTTAAAATGGAGGTAGTGGGGATTGAACCCAGGACCTCATGCATGTGAGGAATGCACTCTACCACTGAGCTACCACCGCCCCCTCCCCCCCATATCTCTTTCAAACCTACAAATCTGGTGATTTGCTGGTCCAAGTGAAGAGCACAGATAAGAACAAGAATGCCCTGTGTGAGAGGGGATAACGACTGACATCATTTTCTAGGAGTCTAGAGTAAAGGCATAGGAGTATGGAGCCTTGGTATGAATTTCACTTATCTGTCATTTCTCCCAAGCCATGACCAGCGAAACCTTCAGAGAGAATTGGAAAATTTGGGTAATGGACTTTTGGGGAGAGAGTCCCACATGGTGACCATTTGGAACAATATTTTTGCCTCTCTTAAAACCATTTGATTTTAGAGAGGAAAAAGATCCTTAGTAGATTTTAATGAAAGTATCAGTAAAGGAATCATCTTAATTTGATGATTGATTATCACAAATTTTCTGATTTAGAAAGGAATCTCAGAAAAGAAGAGTAGATACATGTTATGCCTACTCCACTCTGTGGAATCTCTTCTGGTCTTAATCACAGACTGAAGTCAATGATAAAATGTTCAGTTACAAAATGCAGTAAATTATTTTATGATGTAAAAGTCTGATTTGGATCTTTATATTGTTCATGTATTAATGTATGCAATGATAGGACTAGTACAATCAATTATGATGAACCCAAGAAGCTTTCACTATAATATCACTCCTCTACTCCCACCAAAAAATCCTGCATGTTAGGAAATCTCATTGACTTTTTGTCAGTTACCTTGGAAATAAAGAATTTTGACAGCTAATATCAAAATTGTTAGACAAGGAACAAATCAACAAAATACATATTTCTCGAAAATTGTGACATTACCTGTGAGACTATCAGAAAATTATTTTACATGAACCCATCCTTACACATAACTAGCATTTATTTTATGGAAGGTGTGAGTAATAAGAAATGATTGCTACAAGGAGGTGTCTTGGGAAAGTCAGTGTAGCAGAAAATGAAAGTATCTGGAAATTTTGGTTTAAAGTGATGATACAGTAAGATCATCTTGCGTTGTTTGATACACTGTTTCTTGATATAGAATTGCTTCTTCACAGCAGAGGGACACCTGTGCCTGGAGTCTATCACCTGTGCCCAGCCCCAGCCCAGCCCAAGGACAGGAAAGGTGGATGCCCAGAGATCCTGGGAACCTCTTCCTGGGAACGATGGGCAGAGACTAAGGGGTTGAATGGGGATGGCAAAGCGCCCAGGCCTTGCCCCTACCGTGATGATGTGGTCGCTACCCATCACCCAAAGGGTGTTCCATAAGTCCTCCAAGTGCTGGCTGCCCTCCTCAGGGATGAGGGGCCTCAGGCCCAGCAACAGGAACCTGAGGCCGTCCATACAGAGCTGCCACAGGTTGATGGCGAACTCCTGGATGGACGAGGCCCTTGACGGCACAGGCGCCAGGAAGCAAACTACTGCACCTCCTGCGAGGAGAGCTGGGCACGTGGGGTCGGCGCGGAGGCAGCCAGCAGCCCGGCCCGGGCCCTGGGGGCGCTGTCGCTAACCCTCAGGCGCGCCGCTACGTCCGCACGCAGTGGCCAGATCAGCTGCCGCCGGCGCGTGCGCACTCAGAGCAAGGCTGCGGCCTTCGGCTGGCGGGGTCCCGAAATGCCCGCTTTTGTGGCAGAGCTACTCACTTTTTGTGAAGGGACAAGTGGTGGGTGAATGTCGAGGGCCTCTCCAATATTGCTCGGCCGCGAAAGTCCATGGTGGACTGCACATAAACAGTCTGGAAGACTTGGCGGACAAGGGAGCCAGGTCTCCAGGCAGCAGCCTCCACGGGCGCTGCTCCTCTCACAGAGCGATACCGCTGCGCGGCGTCCGAACTTTCCCCAGACAGACTCGGGCTGGAGAAACGCTGGGGTCCTGGGCTCTTCAGGACCGCCAAGTGCAAGGCGTCGTCCTGGAGGTGGGAGGCTGAGACAGTGTCCTCCCTGTGCCTCCATGCCGGCCTGACGTTGCAGGAGGACAGGCTGGTGGCGGGGTTGTGCTCCAGCATCGAGTGTGGGCTGGTAGGTACGTGTACCTTCACTGACCTCCGCGCTTCACCTCCTTCTCCCTGTCCTCGCGCAGCGGTGGGCCGGGCTCTGTGCACTCAGGCAGGGACAGCACCGCAGTGTGCAGAGGACGTCTCTCTGTTCTCTTCTTGGCTTTCTTATCTCTACTCTTTTCACCTCTTGGTATTGCTCATTTACACTTGATCTTAGCCGAAAGGCCCAGATACGATGGGAATACTTATTTAAATAGCGACAAAATTCGAGGCGGTTTGCTCTTCTTGACTCGTCTCCAGTGTTGCCGCATTGGGGTCACACATCAAATTTGAGTGAGATTAGCATAAATTTTATTCATCAAATTTTAATACATTAGCCATGTCTCAATTCAATGTTTTATCCTAGTCATAGAGAGGATGACTTTTGGCTTTATTATATTGAGTGCTGTTTTTACAGATCTTATATGCAAAAGGCAGTTGATAGCAATTTTCATGTTTGGTAGTGTATAATATTAAAAACTCCACATTTTAGGAGTCCTGTGCCATTTTGTCTTTAATTTTATTTTAAGTATGCAGATTTAATTTATTTATGGGCATAATAAACACTTAGGCACACTAAATATTTTTGGTAACAATTTTAAAAGATGTTCATAGATACCAACATTTACCATGATAGATTTCAAAAATGTTTTTCCCAAAGAAATATGTAGAAGAGTTTAAAAAAACTGAATTAAGAAATAATATGTGGAAGAGTTAAAAAAACTGAATTGATGTGTTGTTACTATACACTACCAGATGTCTCAAATTCATTCTCAAATTCACAGAAATAATGTTTTATACATTTTTATTTTATTTAACAAGATAAATGTGTAATTTCCTCTTCCACTGAAGTCCCCCAACAACCAAGTCTAGAAAACTGAGAAAGGATGAGGCACTAAATAAAATAGCTCAGATAATTCGAACTTATATCAACATGTTATAATTCCTATTTTTTCCAACATTAATAGAAATACTTTTATCTCATGAAAAAAATTTAAATATAACATTTCCAATTATTGTTTTTCTCCTCTGCTATATAATTTAGACTCAAATTTTTAATGAAAATCATTAAAGATGTTTTCATCTTTAAACAAGGCATTACCCAATATTAACAATGATGCTTAACGTAAAATCGTAAAAATGTAAAATTAAAATTATAATAAATGATGTTAAGCAGTACATATTTTTCAACATAGGATAGTGTTTAAATAATTATGTCTAAGAGTAGCACATTATTACACATATTTGCAAGTCGTTTCAAATCCTGCTCATTCCAAAACAGCTTTATGGTTTTATTGAAATCATTCATCAGGAATTTATAATATAACTTACCATTTTTTTAAATTTAAATTTAAATTTTTATCTATTAATTGAAATATAGGTGTTTAACAATGTATTGGGTGTAAAATTTACTGTTCATGAGTATTTCTTTAGCTTTTTTTATTGTACTCCAATTTTATAATATCAATGAAATTTTTTCCATAATGTTATTTATATATACCTATGTCTATGCAGTATTTTTTAAATGAACAAAATAGTTATCATTTTAATGTTGAAGAATTACTTCAACTACTTTAAATAATTTTACAGAAATGTGTAATTTCAAAACATTTTTCCAAGCCTACATTTTTGCTTTAGTAACCTCACTATAATTTAAATAGTAAATGCATACTTTGATATCATACATTTGTGTGATAAAACCTTTTTGACAGAGATTTTTGTCTACTTTATTAATATATTAATAAAAAGAAAAATTATATCTGAACAGATGCTTATAAAGACAATTCTTAAGACAACCATGTCTATGAATAAAATATAAATTCATAGTGTTTTTAGTCATGTTATATTTTATTTTCAAAATTAGAATATGGTATATGATTCAGCACAGCTTCATTAATTCCTTTTAGTGATATACAGAATAGCATAAATATACTTTTCACAGCGTTTTTACATATACCATATTGGAAATCAGGGATCATAAACAATACGGAAATTCTCGGAGCCTTATGTTTTTGCATTTGAACTCTCCAGATGTGATACTACCTTATTAACACTGCCATTTCACTTAAATGCTTCAATCTATTTGATTACTAACCATTTTAGTTTGGTTGTGGTTAATTTATTTTCTTTTCTTTTTACCTACTAAAAGAGCAAATAAATGTGTACAAGATTTCATAGATAATATATGCTTTTGGAAACATATTCCAAAGAAACCTATTCTACGAGTCAGACCACTGAATGCTCAACATTGTCTAAACATAATGTAAATAGCTAAACATAATGTAGTTTTTCAAATTTGGAATTCTTCAGTCTATAGAAAAGGTGTGTGTATGGAGGAGAGACCAAAAGTAATGAAAAGCCAAAATTTGATAAATATCCAGAGAATTCAAATTCCTACGTTCAGCTATTATTACTTTACTTTATTCCTAATAAAAGCCTTGGGCTATATTCAGGACTATCATAGTCTCTCTTGATTGATTTAACTAACTTGCAGTCCAGCTGGCATCTGTTAAAATGGTTCTGCATAGAAGCTCTAAGTGGAGGGAATCATATTGGAATATGTGTAGGATAGAGTTGATATTTAGCTGGTCTGGGAAAACTCTGTCCTTCCTTACCTCTGGGGATACTGGGGGTTTTCTTTGACCAAGGTAAGGGCAGTGGAATTAATAGTGCATAAAGTCTAAAAATTTCCTAGACATTCCTAGGGCTTGGTTTACTGCTAGTTTTCACCTGGTATAGCCTGTTAGCCACCCTGGCTCAAGTGTGTAAGGCCATATGGCCAGACGTATGTAATCCCCCTTCCTTGCTTCTGCCTTGAGTGCTCATGAGACCAAGATTCCTTGCCCAGATCTTGATGGTTCAACTGTTGTGAAAGCCTGGCCCATTAAGCATTCTGGGGAGAGTGTGCCTTATTATCTTTCAGACCTCCAGAACTTGCCTGTACTCTCTATTGCTGCATCTTACTTTCACCTTTAAATAAAAAGCATCATGTGAGTATGCTTTCGGAAGTCTGGTGAA
This sequence comes from Camelus ferus, assembly GCF_009834535.1. Taxonomy (NCBI): domain Eukaryota; kingdom Metazoa; phylum Chordata; class Mammalia; order Artiodactyla; family Camelidae; genus Camelus; species Camelus ferus. The sequence continues at coordinate 6,771,996 of NC_045703.1, forward strand.
TCCTTTGAAGTATCCAAACTTGGGAAATCTGTGTAGTAATTCATTCAGCTTTTCTTGGTCAGGACTAGGGTGAGGCAAGCCAAGTCACTGGGCACAAAATTTAAGGAGTTAGTCACTTTCAAGAATCTGAGAGTACCTCTTTTGATTCGATGCCTCATTTGTTCCATCCTAGTCCAAGACCTGCTGCCTTTATAGTCTCAAGCATCTTTCCAATTAAATATTTAGAACAACTCAGACTGTGACTTCTGTCATCAGCTTGTCTTTATTATCTTTCCTGTCCTTGTGTTATTACCAGTAAGGTACCCTTTATGAAGTTCAATCATATCTTCATTTAAATCTATCATATTTATTAAGCCTCTCAACACCTTTGCCATTAAAACAATTTTAAACACTGTTGAAATGAATAATGATAAAAATTTAGTAAGGAAAAAAAAATGGATTAGAACCTGCCTCAATGATTTTGTGAATTCTAGAAACCTTCCAGAAGTAGAGCATTATACTTGTAGTTTGTGATCACAAGTTTGATGCTGATGGTGGCAATATCTTGCAAAGTCAAAGGCTTAGGAACACTTAGGCAAACTATTTAGTGTGAAATTCTGTACATTATAGAGTAGTTAAAGCCTTGAGCTACAAATAATCATCTTCAAAGTAAGATCATTAACATTTGGTCTCTAGCACTTGTTAAAATATGCACATAATATTTACTTGATAATTATTGTGTAGTAATGTAGAAAATATGATAAACTATAAGAGTTTATAAAAGATGTCATATATTCATAGTATGTCAGACGATTTCAAGTCTGATATATTCTTTATAACCTCCGTTGATATCCTTCTTGACTTAGTCTCCACAAGGATTCATAAACCTTAAAGATTCATTTTAATTTGATGGCATTTTCCCACCATGAACTAGTTAGCCCATTAAAATCACATTGAGTGAGATTGCAGGTAAAGTGCTCAGCTGTTGGTTAATTCTCAAGCCAAGATAAAATCATTTAACTCCAAATATCCTGCTATGATTTAAAGTAACTATCTGAAACACTAGTCAGTGAAATATGAAACTATTAAGTGCTTTTCTTGGTTGCTTGGCTTGATATTTAGCACAGTAATATATTTCTAATTTGGAAGAATGTTCGGAATTCTAGGAAAATATTTTTCCCTTTTTGTTTTTAGTAATAAATCTATTTAAATAATTCTATTAAAATAATTTAATATTACAGTTTACTTCAGTCTTTATTTTCCCTAGCAAGAAGGCAAGGATTTTAAAAAGTTGTATCTTTAGTTCCTAGACAGCCCATCATTTGTCAATGATAAAGTAGTTCACACTGATAGAGATTTATATAAATATATGATGCTTGATATTAATATTAATGATACATTGAATAGTACTGTGACATCTAAATTAGATCATTCTCATTCACGAAGAGCTGTATATCCCCAAATCACTCATAAGACAGATATAAAATCTAATTGTCAATTAATTATATATTAATCAACTTTATAAACATGCTGTTATACATTCAATATTTATTTTTATGATAATGTTTACAATGAACTTTTATGAAACCCAGAGTAAGTACAGGAAAGTGACATGGAATTTGGAAGCAACAGTTTATTTTCAAACCTCAATGTATATTTTCTTGGTAAACTTTGTCAGTTTTTTTTTTCCTTATTGAGCATCAATTTCCTCATCTAAAAATGGGAATACTCCTACCATGTAGGACTATTTTATTTGGCTTCCCATTTGGTAAACTATAAGAGGTTACAACAATCAAAGTGAAACTCATGAAATTAATTACATGCAAAAGTAAACAGAAGGAAAAAGTTGTCCTAATATAGTAGGCAAATTTTATTGAATTCAGTTATATGTGGCTGATGAGCTACATCAGTGTTTCAATATTGATACACAAACTAATTAAAATGTATATATAAACTTCCATCTTCCACCATGATTTTAGAGATCTGGAAGAAGTGTTGCTAACACTCTTGCAATAAAAAAGAATAGAACAAACAAACAAAATTCATCAACAGATAGATACAGATATAGGTATAGATACTATTCAACCATAAAAAAAGAAATCCTACCATTTACAACAAAATGGATGGACCTTGGGGACATTGTGCTAATGGAATAAGTCAGAAAGAGAAAGATAAATACTATTTGATCTCACTTATATGTGGAAACTGAAAAAAACAAACTCACAGAAACAGATATCAGGATGGTAGTTGTCAGAGGTCTGGAGTATGGGTAGGAGAATGGATGAAAGCAGTCAAAAGGTACAGCTTCCAGTTATAAGGTAAATAAGTTCTGGAGTTGTAAGGTGTAACATGAGGACTATAGGTAAGAATACTGTGTTGTCTATTTGCAAGTTGCTAAGAGAGTGGATCTTAGAAGTCTTCATCACAGGAAAAAAAAATTTGTAACTATGTGAAGTGATGGATGTTAACTAAACTTATTGTGGTAGTCATTTTAGAAAACACACATATATCAGATCATCTTGTACATCTCAAGCTTATGCAATAGTATAAGTCTATTATATCTCAATAAAACTGGATAAAAATCCCAAATACTGATAAAAGAAATCAAACAAAATAAATGGAAAAAAAAAACTTTGTTGATGGACTTAAAGATTCAGTATTACTAATATACTAGTCTTCTCCATTTGATGTTTAGAGCCAGTGGCATTCCAGTCAGAGTCCCACCATAACTTTTGGGTATTTTCACAAGCTGATTCTAATATTTATATGGAAAGTCAAAGGATGTTGAATAGCCATAATGACTTTTCGAAAAGAAGAATAAGTTTGAAAGAGTCAGAGTACCCACTTTCAAATCTTATTGTAAAGCTATAGCAATCAAAACTAAACACTGGAAGAACTAAGGGATTTTTTTTTACCTTTTATTTGTTTACTTTTTCTTCACAGTGAGAAGTTATGGGGATCCTGAAGGTAAAAACTCGTGAAAGTTTGATGGCCCTCCTAGCACTGGGCTCCCCAGAGATTTAATTTTCAAGATACTCCACACTGAGCTGCCAACTACAGTTTAAGTCTGCCTACTGGTACTGGTGCCAGCAGTGACTTCTGTTCCAAGTAAGTTGCGATTCTCTGTGATTCTCCATATCTGTACCTCTAATCAGTTTTTTGGGCAGCAGCTTGCCCTTTGACTTCAATTCTTGGATGAGTCTATGAAGAGTTGCTTTTTAGCTTGTTTAAAATTTTTTTATTGTGAGGATAGTAGAGGTAACTTCCACACTATTTACATGTCAATGTAGAAATAGAGACATTTATTTTTTTAGAAATAAAATAGTCAAGGAGATTTAAAATTTTCAAGTGCTATTCTATAGAAAATACTTTTCAATGTAATCTTAAAAAAGGAATAATTGAATGAACCCTTCTAATTAACTTAGTGTTACATGTATTAATCACATTTATGTCTAAGAAAGCTTTACGATGTGAAAAATGCTGCTTTGGTTTGTTGACCTTCTAAGATTGAATCTCTCTGATTTGCTGATTCATTTTAAATTTGTTTAAACTGTCAATTCTACACAAATTCGAAAAGACTGTTGACCTAGCATCAAATTTTTCTTTTGTGTATATACGTGATCCTTAATCTTAGAATCATGTTCAGATACTTTGTTTTCTCTCCACCTGAACAACTTTTACTTATCCTCAAGGGATTTTATTTTACTTTTTAACGTGCAAAGATGGTATTAAAATGAAATTCTTATTTGGGAATGAAGTAGAATGTTCAATTATTGATTGATAACATATCTGCACCTATTCTAGTTTGAAGAAAATCACAATCATATCAGGAGAAAAGAGAACAATTCTGAGGTCTTCGCAGATATTGAGGGGATTGGCAGTTTTCTGCAAAAGCAGAAACATCCTGTGCTCTTCTAGGTATCAGAATTATCAGCAGCCATAGCACGACTGATTGCATTCCTTAAGCCATAGAATATATTTGGAGATACCACCATTATGAGCTTTAGAGAAACAAAGCCATATAGTCGATAATGCTTACATTATAAAATAATATATATGTGTTATGTGTATGTGTATATATATATGTATATGTATATATTTGTTTAGAAAGATTGCAACAAAGAGTATTTTGCCTTCTTAAAATAGTATTTCCATTGTAACTTCTCTTATTAGTACAATTGTCTCTTATTAGTATCCTCACCAGGATAATTACATAATTACATAATTGTCACATAGAACTTATTTTACCTGCTGTAGTTTCTTGATACTCCAAATCAGACTTTGTGATGCCAAACATTTCCAAAATCCACAAATGATGAAACCAACTCCCACAATACCAAAGTAAAGATTGTAGACCCAGAGAAAAGTTGCAGTTCGAGTCCAAAGGTAGTCTTCTAGTAAAATTTCCTCTTCTTCCAGGGAGGCCATCCTGTTCTATTAAGGCCTTTGGCTGGCTGAATGAGGTCAGCTCTCTTTATGGAGGGTTATCCTCTACTCAAAGTCTACTGATCTATATGTTCATCTGGTCTAAAAATTGCCTTCACAGAAATATCTAGAATAATGTTTGACCAAATATCTGGGTGTCATAACATAGACAAATTAACACATGAAATGAAATGAACAGTCGCGGATGATAAAAGCTGTATTCTGAAACCATAGTTTTCTGGGTTTATAATCCAGTTAGTTCTTCCACTTTGACTATATGCAACTTACTTCACTTTTCTGTAATTCCAATGCCTCATTCATAAGATATGGATGAGAATAGCACCAATTTTCAGAGGACACATACAAAGAGTAAAGTAGTTAATATGAATAAAGGTTTTAACACTATGTATGGTACACAGGAAGTACCCCAAAAATGATATCTCTGATTATTGTTAAAAGTTTAGAAGATAGCTTTTGTAAAGCTTTTTGTGCACACTAAATGTCAAATTTCTATATAAATGTTTTACTTCATATGATTTATTCATTAGTTTAAGCCTCTTTATGTGATTTATCCTTATCTTTGTGTAGCTCATCCCTAAATATATAGAAACAATTTTGTACAAGGAAACAAGTAGAGCAGTGTACTTTAGGAAATTATTCTTGAACAATTAATTCCAGATTTAGTTGTATTTCTATTAGGATAGTTATTTTTATTCTCATTTTAAATTTATAATCATGTATTTAATTTCACAGTGATTTTTCAAGTTATTAGGATATAATTGTGAATTATATATTTTAATATTTACCACATAATTTTTACTAAATCACCTTTATTATTTTCATTATAATGAATTTTTAAAAATTTCCTACTTAATTTTATTTGTAGAAGGAAGAGTGAATAGTATATAAATATTTCAATTATTTTTCTTCATACTACTACATTTTTTTCTGCATTAAGCTTTATTATTCTCACTTGTTTTCCTAAAAGCTTTTAACATTTCTGCTAAATTGTTATATATTTACCTTATTTTCATTATTCTTCAGTAACTAATCACTGAGTATAATTCTTGATACTTCTCATGAGTTGCTGCATACATTACCTACTTTTATTACTTTACATTGTCTAATCATTTCTTGTTAGAGAAAAGTTATTTAAAAACATGTAGATTTAGAGACTGGATGATTAGTTTCTATTTTTATTGCTTTATGGTCAGTGAATGCAGACTTCTCTTTGAATTAACATCCTTTAGGTTGCTGCAAGCCTTTGGTTAATTTCCAAAGTTTTAAAAAAGCTCACTGTGACAGTTTTACCAGTTGTCTCACTGTTTTTATGGAGGAGAAAATTTATGGAGGGCCTTGCCCTGTCATTTTCATTGATATCACTCTTTTGCTTTTTAATTGTTTTCTTTCTTTTGACTTTTTAGGATCTTTAGTATATGTTGTATTCAATTCCTTTGTTACATATGTTCTTTTTCTTTTTTTAACGTTTTTTATTGAGTTATAGTCATTTTACAATGTTGTGTCAAATTCCAGTGTAGAGCACAGTTTTTCAGTTATACATGAACATACATATATTCATTGTCACTTTTTTTTTCGCTGAGATCACTCATATGTGGAATCTTAAAAAAAAAAGAACATAAATACAAAACAGAAACAGACTCATAGACAGAATACAAACTTGTGGTTGCCAAGGGCGGGAGTGGGTGGGAAGGGATAGACTGGGAGTTAAAAATTTGTAGATACTGACAGGCATATGTAGAATAGATAAACAAGATTATACAGTATAGCACAGGGAAATATATACAAGATCTTTGTTACATATGTTCTTTGCCAAAAAATTCTTGACTTCTCATTTTTAACATTGTCTTTAGGAGAGTAAAAGTAAATGTAATTCAGTTTTGTCTTTGTAGTTTGTAAATTTTGTATTTCTTTGTGCAAGATTGAGAGCACTTTTTCTTATGTTTTATTCTAAAAATTTGTTTTACTCTATACATATACATGGACCACCCATTTTATAATACACTGAAAATAAAGTTTATTTTTGAGTATATATGTCCAATTATTCTGACACCATCTACTGAAAGTTTTATTATTTACATATTGCAGTACTTTTACATTGTTGTCAAAATTATTTGGCTGTAATTGTGTGGTTATATTTCTATTTCTGATTTCTTTCATTCATCTATGTTTATCTTCTTTACCAATAACACACTGTCTTTATTCCTATAGAGTAAGTCTTTAAACAGTTAGCTATTTTTAGCTATTTTATTCTATTGTGTCTACTTTGGCTTTTTATATAAATTTTAGATTCACCTTGTAAATATGTACAGAATCCTTGCTGACTTTATGAATTAAGTTGTAGAGAATTGACATCAGTACTAGATTGAGTCTCTCAACCCATTAATAAGTTATGTCTCTCCATTATTCAGGTCTTTTTAAATTTATTTCACCTCATTTTTTCCATTTTAAACATGCAGTGTCTGTACATTGTTTTGTGAAAGACAATACCAGGTTTTTAAATCATTGGGTTTTTTTTTATAACATTTTTATTGATTTATGATCATTTTACAATGTTGTGTCAAATTCCAGTGTAGAGCACAATTTTTCAGTTACACATGAACATATATATATTCATTGTCACATTTTTTTCTCTGTGAGCTACCATAAGAACTTGTGTATATTTCCCTGTGCTATACAGTATAATCTTGTTTATCTAGTCTACAATTTTGAAATCCCGTCTGTCCCTTCCCACCCTCCGCCCCCTTGGCAACCACAAGTTTGTATTCTATGTCTGTGAGTCTGTTTCTGTTTTGTATTTATGCTTTGTTTGTTTTTTGTTTTTTTTTTGTTTTTTTTAGATTCCACATATGAGTGATTTCATATAGTATTTTTCTTTCTCTTTCTGGCTTACTTCACTTAGAATGACATTCTCCAGGAGCATCCATGTTGCTGCAAATGGCGTTATGTTGTCGGTTTTTATGGCTGAGTAGTATTAAATCATTAGTTTTAATTGTTAGCACATATAAATATGATTTGTATGTATTCTAATCTTCTATTTTGCAAGCATGCTAAATAAACCTACTTATTAATTGTAGGAGGTTTTTTTGTGTGTGTGTGTGTATTCCTTAGTATTTTTTATGTAGAAAACTGTGGCTTCTCCAAATTGGGACAGTTTATCTCTTTCTTTGTAATCTGTATGGATTTTTACTTCTTTTTCTTGCCTAATGGCACTGGCCTAAACTTCTAGTATAACACTGAATAGGAGTGTGATCATGAACATCCTTGTATAGTTTCTTTTTATTTCTGCTTTTCTTTTAAATTGGGTTATAGTTGATTTACAGTGTTGTGTTATTTTCCAGTGTACAGCATGGTGATATATGTATATATACATGTGTGTATGTGTATATATATGTATTCCTTTTCATATTATTTTTCTTTATAGGCCATTACAAGGTATTAAATATACTTCCCTGTGCTATACAGTAGGATTTTGTTGTTTATCTCTAGGAAAATAGCATAAAGTCATTTACTATTGAGTATCTTATCACTAAGAGTTCTATTGATGTCCATTATTAGATTGAGGGAATTGTCTTCTATCCCTGGATTGATGAGAGTGTTTATCATAACTGAATGTTGAATTTTGTCAAACTTTTTTTCCTGTATTAATTGATATGATGATTTTTTTTAGACTGTGAATGTGGTTATTTTATTGCTACATTTTCACATATTAAACCTGCTTACTTTCCTGAGATAAATCTTACTTGGTCATGGTATATTATTTCCTTTATGTATTGCTGGATTTTGCTTGCTAATATTTTCTAGGCAGTTTTTATATCTGTGTTCATTATAATTTTTCTGTTACTCCAGTTTTTTGTTTAGTTGTTTCTTCTATTTTTTTGTATTCTTTTTGTGTGGTCTTAGTATTGCAGTAATGCTGGAAAAATAAAATGCTTTACATTTCTATTTTATGGAAGAGGTTATTGTTTAAATGCTGCTCTTTCTTTAAGATTTTGGTGGTTTTATGTCACATTTTAAAAATATGCAAAATGTGACATCAAGAATATAAAACATGGGGTAAAGGTGTAAAAATATAGAGCATTAGAATATGTTCAAATTTATGTCAGCAACCAAATGAGCTGCTATAGGTATAAGTTGTTATGTGTAAGCTTATATGTAAGCTTCACGGTAACCGCAAAGCAAAAAAAAAAAAAAAAAAACTGTAATGGATACACAAAAATAAAGAGAAAGGAATCTAAGCATACCACTCAAGGAAGTCTTCAAACTAAAAAATTAAAACAAGAAAAAAAACAGAGGAATTGAAAAACTGATTAATGAAATGACAATAAGTACATACCTATCAATAACCACTTTAAATGTAACTGGGCTAAATTCTCTAATCAAAAGACATAGGCTGATGGATTAAAAAACAAGACCCATTGTTCTGCTGCCTACAGGAGACTCACTTCAGATGTCAAGACACACAAAGACTGAAAATGAAGGCTAGAAAAATATATTCCATGCAAATGGAAATGCGGAGAAGCTGTGGTACGTATACTTACAGCAGACAAAATACAGTTTAGTAAAAAGACTGAAATAAAAGACAAAGAAAAGCGGTACATAATGATAAAGGGCTCAACCAAACAAGAGGAAATATAAATATCTATGCATCTAAAATTGGGGCACCTAAATATATAAAGCACATATTAACTGACATAAAGGGAGAAATAGACAACAATACAAGAATAGTGGGAATGTTAATATGAGACACTGGCCTTAAAGGAGATATTAGGCAAGATGGACGTTACATATATATACAGAAAGTTTCATTTAAAAACAACAGAGTACACATTCTTCTCAAGTACATAGAACATTTTCCAAAATAGAACATATGTTAGGCAGCAAAACAAGTCCAAAACTATTTGAAAAGACTGAAATCATATCAAACATCTTCCCTGACCACAATTGTATGCAATTAGAAATGATACCACAGAAATACAGAGTATTATAGGAGACCTCTATGAGCCACTATACACTGACAAATTTGACAACCTGGAAATGGATAAACTCATAGAAACATACAGCCTACAGAGACTGAATCATGAAGAAATAGAAAATCTAAACAGACCAGTGACTAGTAAGGGGATTGAATCACTAATTAAAAACCTCCTAACAAAGAAAAGTCCCAGAGCAGTCAGCTACATTGGTGAATACTACCAAAGAATTAATACCAATAATTCTCAAACTCTTCTGAAAAAACAGAATGGGCGGAAACACCGTAAAGCTAATTTTCCAGGCCAGCATTACCCTAATAACAAAACTAGATAAGGATGACACAAGAAAAGAAAATTATAGGACAATATCCTTGCTGAAAGATACATGCAAAAATCATCTACAAAATATTAGCAAACCAGATTCAGCAATACAATAAAAGGATCATACAACACAATCAAGTGAGATTTTTTTTTTAATTCAGGGAAACATGGATGGCTCAACATTCAGAAATAAATCAATATGATGCACCACATTAACAAAATGAAGGATGCAAATCATATCTCTATAGAGCCATAAAAAGCATTTTTCAAATTCAACATTTCATTTATTGTAACAACTCTCAATAAAGTGGGTATAGAGGGAATGTACCTCAACATAATATAGGCCATGTGTGAAAAGCCCATTGCTAACATCATGCTCAATAATAAAAAGCTGAAAGCTTTTCCTCTAAGATCAGGAACAAGACAAGGATGACTATCTCTCCACATTTATTCAACACAGTATTGGAAGTCCTAGCCAGAGTAATTAGGGAAGAAAAAGAAATGAAAGACACCCAAATTGGAAAGGAAGAAATAAAACTCACTTTTTGCAGATAATATGATACTATATATAGAAAGCCCTTAAAGAAGCTACCAAAATCCTGTTAAAATAATAAATGAATAAAGTAATGTTGAAGGATACAAAACAACTATGATAAAGAAAAAAATAAGAAAACAATCCCACTTAAAATAATATCAAAATAATGAAATACCTTGGAATAAAGTTAACCAAGGAGGTGAATGACCTGTACATAGAAAATAATAGTTAATGAAAGAAATTTACATAAATAAATGGTAAGATATTTCATGTTCATAGATTAAAGAATCAATATTGTTAAAGTGCCCATACTACCCAAAGCAATATACAGGTATGGTGTAATCCCTGTCAAAATTCCAATGGTATTTTTCACAGAACTAAAACAAATAATCCTAAAATTTGTATGGAGCCACATAAGAACCCAAATAGCCAATACAGCCCTGAGAAAGAAGAACAATGCTGGAGGCATCATGCACTCAGATTTTTAAATTATATTACAAAGCTATAGTAGTTAAAACAGTATAGCATTGGCATAAACCATACATAGATCAATGGAACAGAATAGAGAGCTCAGAAATAAATCCACACATATATGGCCAGTTAATCTATGACAAAGTGGCCAAAAATATACAATGTGGAAAGCACAGTCTCTTTAATAAATCATGTTAGGAAAACGGGACAGCCTCATGCAAAATAGTGAAACTAGACCACTAGGTTACATCTTACACAAAAATAAACTTAAAGTGGGTTAAAGACTTAAACATAAGACCTTAAAAGCTAGAACTCCTAGGAAAAAAGTAGGTGATAAACTCCTTGACATAAGTCTTAGAAATGATTTTTTGGATCTGACACCAAAAGCAAAGGCAACAAAAAGAAAAATAAACAAGTAGGACTAGATCAATCTAAAAGCTTCTGCACAATAAAGGAAACCAACATAATAAAAAGGAAGCCTACTTAGTGGGAGAATATATTTGTAAGTCATATGTCTGATAAGGAGTTAATATCTAAAATTTATAAAGAACTCAACTCAGTAACAAAAGGGGAGAAAATATTTGCAAATGATGCAACTGACAAAGAATTTCCAGAAGATATAAAGAGATTATACAACTCAATGACAACAACAACAATAAAACAAACAACCCAATCCAAATGTGGACAGAAGACCTAAACAAGCAATTCTCCAATGAAGACGTACAAATGGCCAATAGGCACATGAAAAAATGCTCAATATTGCTAATTATCAAAGAAATGCAGATCAAAACTACAATGAGGTACCATCTTACACCAGTCAGAATGGTCATCATTAAAATGTCCACAAGTGGATCAGTGCAGGAGAGGGTGTGGAGAAAAGGGAACCCTCCGACAATCTTGATGGGAATGCAGTTTGGTGCAGTCATTATGGAAAACAGTGTGAACATTCCTTAAAAAGCTAAAAACAGATTTACTGTATGATCCAACAATCCCACTTCTGGGCATATATCTGAAGGGAACTCTAATTTGAAAAGATTCACATACCCCAATATTCATAGCAGTACTGTTTACAATAACCAGGGCATGGAAACAACCTTAATGTCCATCAACAGTTGACTGTTGTATGTGTGTATTCCATACAGTGGGATACTACTCAGCCATAAAAAAGAATAAAATAATGCCATTTGCAGCAACATAGATGGACCTGGAGATCATCATTCTAAGTGAAGTAAGCCAGAAAGAGAAAGAAAAATACCATATGATATCACTTATATGTGGAATCTAAAAAACAACAACAACACAGATGAACTTATCTATAAAATAGAAGCAGACTCAGACATAGAAAACAGTATGGTTACCAGGGGGGAAGCAAGTGGGAAAGGATAAATTGAGAGTACAATATTTGCATATACTAACTACTATATATAGAATAGGTAAACAATAAGTTTCTACTGTACAGCATGGAACTATTTTCAATATCTTATAGTAACTTATAATGAAAAAATATGAAAAGGAATATTTGTATATATATATATATATATATGTATGACTGAAACATTATGCTGTACATCAGAAATTGACACCACACTGTAAACTTACTATACTTCAATAAAAAATAAATTATATAGCCCCCCCCAAAAAAAGAAGACAAAGAGAAAAAATTGTCTAAATAAAGGACAAGCAAATATGAGATTTTCTTTAGGAACTTCTTTGATTTATTTCCTCTTAGGTTAGAGAAAGGAAAAGGAGAAAAAAAATTGGCTGAAAGAAACTGAAAAAATGACCCATGTCAGACTAGAGACTTTTTTCAGGTTAATATTTTACTATCAGTTGCACTGTACCTTTTTATAGCCTTTTCTAACTTTATTTTATTTGAAATTCTATGGTCTTTGAACATATTCTGTATCAGAGGTTCAATTCTCATTATGTGGAGATTCTCAGTTTCTTCTCTGGAGTCCACATGTGAAGTGGGCAAAGGGATTATAATTCTGCCCTCTCTCTTTTTGAGACCATGACAAACTTGCCCAGTAAATGTAGTAAGTATTCACCAACTTCCTATAAAGACCAAGTCTCTATTAAATGTTGATAGAAAATTAAAAAACAAACTAACTAAATATAATCTTATTACAAGAAATCCAAATATACTAACGTATGGAACTGAGATTTATACAGAAGACAGTAAATTCCGGTATGACTGATACAAACAGTGAGAGGAATAGTAAAGGAGCAGGGTATGTTAATGAAAGATACGTGAATCCTACTCTATTACTAGGTACTTCTAGTTTTAAACTTCAAATTAAATGTCTATTGTTAATTGAGATATTCATCTTTTCTTAATGTTATCTCAGTATTCTGTACATACAAGAAGTGTATATTTATAGTTATTTGTCTCCATGTCTAGTCTAAAAGTTATTTGGTGAAAGAAGTTATGAATTGAATCTTTTTTTATCTTTAGTGACTGGTAGACAGGAATGAGTTTGATGATTTTTCTCAAATAAATTAGTATATTTCTTCAGTAGATCTTTTCTAATAAAGTAAACTATACACTGTATTTTGGTGATTCTAATGTATACAATATTCAAACTAATATTGGCTCAATAGTGTTTTTCCACCTATTTCAAAAAAAAAAAATCAGTATATATCCTGCATTAGAAAAGACCGCACCAACTCCAGTGAAATCAGGCATTGAATTGAACATTTTGCTTTGAAATGATACAACTGAAAGGGGCCATGTCCTTTTGTCTCTCAGCTGGTGACCTCATTGATTTTTGTCTGACACCTGAAATCTATGTGTGCCATTCTGTTACATTTTTTTCTGCCTATCTTAATTCCCAGGGATGTAGGCTTTCTTCTTTTATGAGAGGCTGTCTCAACCATTCCCATATAGTAAGACAAGGTGAGTTCAATATCATGTTTAATAAAACTAGCAAGTATTCTGTTTTATAATTGTTGTCAACTTGTACTTTTGGTGCTAACCATAAACTCTGCTTTATGTGGTAGAAATTACAAATAGAGTGTGTAGGATATAACAACAGCATGAGTTTCTCAAGAGAAAGCAGAAAATAAACATGAAGTGGTGTTTGGGATTAAGGAACAAAAAAGAGCTAACTGCAACTGGAGAAGAGACCTTGTGGTTAGTCAATTTATGTGAAGCTGCAGATATTCATAGAAGAGACAGTATACTGGTGATATTAGAGAAAAGAAGTCACACCATCTGATGACCAGTTTTATGTGCAGCTAAAGAAATGGAAAGGGCAAAGGTAACTCTGTCTCTTTCTGAGTTCCCATTGTTGACTTCCTTTCTTTGATCTGTCCCTAAGTATTGGATTGGTGTCTTTCCCAGGACCCTGTTTCTGACCTATTTCTCTTCTTTCTCAACATACCACTAGCAGGCAATTCTATGCATTCTTTTGTTTTTGTACATTTGTGTGCTCATACCCCCAAATTTGTATTTCTATCCCAGGCATCATACTGAGTGCTAATCAATTTAACCCAACCAACCAGTGGTGTTCTATACTTGGATTTTTACCAGGACCTCCAGTTTAACACCAAAATGTATTCACTACTTATCCTCCAAATCTAGTATTCCTTCAATATTGCTTTTTCAGCATATAGGAATAGTATTGTTTCAGGATGAGGGAAGATTGTCTCACTGATAAGGAACATTTTCATTTTTATATGTTTGCTTGTTTTTTTGTATGCGTGTCAAGTTTTGAATTTATTATAAATCAACCATGAAAGCTATCCTTTATATAGAACAAAATAAAGGATGTTAAGATAATATTGCAGTGAAGATTGGAAATAGCTGATAGACAACAAATAATTAATGCATATAATTCTATACATGCTTAATCACTTGTAAGTCTTCAAGAGAATTGATTCAGATTTTTAAATGAAAAAATTTAAAATAAATTACTTACTCAAATTATTTTTTCAGTTATTCTTATTAACTATAACTATACATATCAACTCTAATCTTGGTTCAGATATTCATGGCTGCCAATATTTTACCTGATATTGGACACTTTATGAAAAAATAAAAACAACGTTTTAAAGCTTTTCCTGGTCACTTTCTGTTCGATTGCAGCTTACCACATATTAGGTCCTTATCTCTGAGGATTGAACTGTCACACTGTGATTTCATAATAAGGAGAAGGAAAAGCGTTTGTTATATTGACAGTTAATTAACCGCCTTAGGATTGAAGTGGTTTGGAGATATTTAAAAAGACAAGGAAAACAAGCATGAAGAAAATTGCTTTTAAAAGAAATCACAGTGGGGAGGGTATAGCTCAGTGGTACAGCACATGCTTAGCATCTACAAGGTCCTGGGTTCAATCCCCAGTACTGCCATTAAAAGAAAGAAACCTAATTCCTCCCCACCACCAAAAAAACCTAAAAATAAAAAAAAAGGAAATCACAGAGAAGTCTTTACCATAACACAAATGTTTCTACAGATTGTCCTTTATATTATATGTGAAGTCAAACAGTGGTTCTACGTATCATACTATCACTGCTCATGATGTAATGTTATTTATTCTAACTTCTAAAAACTGCAACCTACCTACTGATCCACTGTATTCTAACAGATACTTAAGATGTGATTTAATCTTACTTTTGTGTATGTGAAATCCAGCAGTGGAGTTGATTTCTCTTCAAAATATATTCCAAGTTACTTCATAAAAAATTATGATAATGATGTAGGAAAAAGTTCATAATGTGATGATTCTGAGTCAGTGACTATTAAAATAAGACAATTTTTAAAAGTCTATCAAAATTTCAGATTGTTTTTAGAAGATTCTCAACAAGCTCAAAATCTGTGATATCATTTATGCAATCAAAGTTCATAAGTACTGAATAATATATTATTTTCCTAATAATAAATTAGAAAAAAACAAATTGGATCCTGTCAATTGAATTCCAAACACAACTGTATGCAACTGCATCCTCTATTTTTAAGTGATCAAATTTCATTATTAAATTGAATACTTTATTGACATTTAGGATAAATTTTAATTTTCAACTATTAGTGATGTATATGACATTATTTTAAATGTATCTTTCATTTATAGAAAACAAGCCTAGTATATGTTTGCAACCCTATTAACCTATGAACTAGATTCAATGTGAACAAAAAGCAGGCAAAACCCCAAAAGTTGGCTACAACCCATATTCATATTTTTACTGTGGGTTCTACTAAAATCTGGGCATTTGTCTGTCCATACAGTGTATGACTGGTTTTATATGAAAGTAGCTATAATACAATTACAGTGGGATCAGTCTTTCTGTTATTGCTCTTATGTTCACCATCTTTCTCACTATTTGTGAAAAAACTTTCTTTTATACTGTCTTCCTATGACATCTTTTATGCGTGGTGCAGCTTTCGTTTCAATTGGTATACCTGCTTCCCTTTCACTCCCACAATTCAGATAAAAATTACAGAGAGGTCACATTAACAGTATGCCAGACCTTTTTACACAAGTCTGTTCTTAAAGGCCTATTCTAAAATTCTCCCATTATTTGGTCACCACTCCTATTATAGTACTATTGTTGCTGTCTTCAAATTTAAACCATGTCCCCTCTCTGAAAGATAATTCTAATTTCTCTTATTGAAGAATGCCCTCACAGATTGTTCAGGATCATTCATCCTACTTCTTAACCTGGACATTTAAAACATCAAATGTGTGCTGGCCTGGGTAAGGCGTCTCTTTGAGAAATTCTATCCTCATAATGAGTTTCATCCCGTGCTATTTTTGTTAGGCTCCATCTCAGCACTGCTGGTGTCTCCTTTAGAGAGGTTGGATGTTCCACATTATCAGGGAATGTGAGGAGGTCACTCACTCCCTGTTTATGAATCTAACTGTGAACATATTCATGTAGCATCCTCTAGGCTCTGCCTCCATGCTGTCGTGACATCATACAAAGCTGATGGAGCAATAGAGCTAGAAGTAATTTGCTAATTATCTACACTGACTATGAATAAAATAATTTAATAGTGTAAGTTTCATCTTAATTAAGATGCCTTTTAAAATAATATCTCTGAACAATGATATCAGTCTTTCCCTGTTAATAAGTGAAAAATATAATGAGAGATTGCTTGCTATAAGGAAGTCACATCATCAGGTTTATCCTAAATCTGGATATATTTGTTTTCAATTTTTATCTTTTCCTTGACTATAATTTTATTAAATGTAAATTTTGCATTCAGTATGGTCATAATTTCTACTATACACCCTACACATTTTGTACATAAAGGCTTTTGTTTGTGAAGATTTTTCTAACTACCACTGCTTACACATTGGACAAATACTGAAACAGAGCTAAAAGAAATATTTCAGCTATTGGTAATGAATACTTAGATGTTTTGTTTCTGAGTTATTTAAATAAAATATTATACTTTATGGCTTTACTTGAAGCATCTAAAAAAAAGGAATAAGATGTTCTTAGAGTTTGATTTCACAGTTATTCTTATTAAGAAGACAAATAGCATTTCCTTTAGAAAGAGATGGCCACGTATATTAAATTGTTAACACTCTGAGTGTTTTATTTTGAAGCTTTCAGCAAAGATAAATATCCATGTATTATTAACGTTGGATATGGTTCCTTAGCTATGTATGTGAGTATATATATACACACATACACACACACACACACACATATATACACATATATATTTTATATATAAGACAATGGCAGCCAGTATATAAAGGAAGACTAATAATCTCCTTCCCAGAGCTACAAGTCTTTTCATACTTAAGGAAATAAAGCATATTTCCCATGTTGTTATCCTTAAAATATTCACTATAATGAATTTATTTTATTACTCATGTTTTCTTACTTTCATGAAAGTTTATCATATTTAGTGTTTGTGTAGAAACAAGAATGACTTCTAATGAGACTTATAAGTAATTCTGGACTAGTACAATGACATTTTGCTTCAGGTTGTATTAGGGTTGTAAATCTTTTTCTATTCTAGAAAGGATCATACCCAAAAAGGAGATTTCTCACGAATGGCAGCAAAGCCTCCCATGACAGGTTGGATATCGTGTGTTCGGCAGAATCTCTTTGTCTTGATACCTAGCTTTAGAAAAGCCAAATGTGTCTAAAATGTTAAAAGAGAAACCTCTAAGAGGGTGCTTTAAAGAAACTTCAAGACTTTTGAAGGTCTAATACTTAAAATGTTTATCACAAAAATTGGTCAGACACCTATGTCTTTTTCCTTTTTCTGTACTCACAAAACTGTAAGAAAGTATTGATGGGCCAAATATAGATATAGATATTATACATGTTTAAAATGAAACAGAAGCTGTAGTAAAGTTAAAAGAGAATTTAAATCCGAACACAATAGGGCTAACTTTTAAAATAATTATTTCCCAAACACAGGGCTATTCTCAGGTTTGAAAAACCAGTTCCAATCTAAAAGAAATCTTAATCTCAGACATAAATGTTACGAATTTGTCTAAATCTGTACCCAAAGTAAAGGGAGATTCCCTAAAACTTTCATGCTAATCTCTTTTAATTTTTAATAAAATACTTTCTTTTCATGGGTTTTACAATAATAGACTCTCTCTCTACATATCTGACCTTTCTTTTTCCAGTATTTATCACTGTCCTCTCTTGTCCTGCCTATACAAATGTGGTCATTTTTTTCTGCCATTTCTTCCTGGGCCCCCTAATCTGCTCTTTCTCTCTAATTTCCCAGAATGTTCACCTCCACTTCCAGATCTTCAGTTGTCTTCTGTGTAACGTGTAAATGAATAACGTTAAGGCCTGACTCCAAAGGAGATCCCAGTTTCTGGTCTCCAGATCCAAATCCAACTATTTTGTGTCTCTACTAGGTAGTCTGACAGTTATCCAGATAAAATCAATTTTCTTTTCCAAACCACTTTCCCTTTTAAAATTTCAATATCTAGAAACCTACCAATCACCCTCATGTTCTAGCACTCCTTTTTTCAGTTGATTCTCAAGAAATAAATTAGTAACAGTAATGGATGTTGTGAATTAAAGATGACCAAAAAAAATTTATTTGGCATGCTTCCCTTAAAGAGTCGGAGTCAATGATCCTCTTGCATCTGGGTAGGTTTTGTATCTGCTTTGACCAGCTTATGTGGAAGAAGTGATAATGTGCCTATTTCCAAGCCTTGGTTTAAGGGAAGCACCCACTTCATATCTGTTAGAATACTCTCTCTAGGAGAATCCAACTTCCATGGACGAAGTCTAGCTACCATATTATGAGGAAGCCAAGACAGCATGTGAAGAGGATTTATATAGAGAGAGTTAAAAGTTCCCAGTTAGTTCAATCATCACAGCCCTTGTATCAGATATAAGCATAAAGAAACGTTCAGATGATTACAGTTGTATTTGCCATCTGTCTGCCATCAAGATCCTAAGTATGAACTGCTCGACCGAGCCCAGTCTAGTTCAAGAACCCTGAGAGATCATCATAAATTATTGTAGTTTTTGCCACTATATTGAGATAATGTGTCCCCCAGTGAAAGGAAACTGAAACATGATTTTTAACACAGCGCATGCCAGATATAATGTACTTTCTCCTCCACATTCATTCAGTCATCATTTCTAGGTTGTACTTTAGTAATTGCTCAATTCTTCAGTCCCTCTCTGCATTGTCAGTACCTCATTCAAAACAATTCTGTATCTTAGACCTGGAGTGACTTCTCCAAAATACGTACAAACTATGTTTAAAACATGTCAATGTCTCTTATCATCCACAAAATGAAGCTGAAAAATTTTTAGGTGACATGGAAAAGGTCCTTTTCCTCTATCTGCATTTTAGTCTCTTCTTTCATTCTTTTTTTTCTGTTTGTTTCAGCTTCTACTTTCCCAGAATTTTAATTTCATTTCTTAATTCACTTCTCTATACATACTGTTTATTTTTTTGAAATACAATTTTCCCTCCTTTTAAGATTGCTGTTACTAAGAGCCATTTCCTCTAATAGGACTTTAAAGTTTCCACAAGGCTAAGGTGCTGGCAGAGGTCTCAGAACATCTTGTGAGTAGGGCTGTCAAAACCTTCGCCATTCTGCAGTGTATGTGTGTTAATCTGTTTTTCTCCCCTACTACACTGTGAGCTTCCTGAGCCCCCTTGGGGTAAGATCTGTGAACTTCTTACTAACATGTTCAGCATCCAGCAAGTGCTAATCACGTTTTATATGCTGCAAAAATAGATGGAGAAGAAGTAAGTAAATGAATGGTGAGCCTGCAAGGTTCACAATGTAAACAGACTTCAAAGTTTTATTTTATAAACAATACACTAAGAGAAATAAATTTTTAAAAATTATTTGGATTGATTTTTATAAAATGCTTTCTAATTTATGTTTTGTCCAATGTTAATACCTAACATGTATTGAGTGCTTACTACTGCTTATCTTGGCATCTGTGCTAATTGAATTCTCACAACTCTGTGTTATAGGACTTTTCTGTCTCTATATTGTACATGAGGAAACTGAAGTTCACACAGGTTAAAGAGGATGCCTGAGATACACAGTTTCTCACTGGCAAGTCTAGGATTAAACCTATGTTACCCTTCTCAAGACTCCACCTTCTGAACTTAACTGCCTTTGTTTTAAATACAATAATCCGCAGGTTTATTTTCCATAAGGTGGGAGATATACATAGTAAAGAATTTTATTCTTTTTGGCTTCTAGTAATATAATTCTCCAAAGTCATGTTCTTTATTATGCAAATTATTATATGATTTTAAGAATCTAAGGAAGTAAAACTTTTATTCCTCGTAATGAAGTGATAACTGTAACTCTGAATAACAAATAATCAGAGTTCTCTGTAAATACTATCAGTGATTTTTATTTTACTTTTAATAGGTGATAGGCTTAAGATATAAACAAACAAATATCTGGCATCATCTCTCTAAGTAGGAGTGAGTAGTCTTCCTGGATTCCTGAGCAGAACTTTTATTTTGAGGTTATTAGGAAAATTTGTATGCAATCTGTAGTGGATCAGATTTGACATCAATTAGGCTGTTCCTGCTTGTTTTCATCCTGTGCTGCTAGTCCTTCTCAGTTTGTATATTTCAGTTTTTTTCTCAACTATAGTTCTAAATGAATAGAAAATGCTCAAGATCACCTGTGTGAAGCTTATCAAGTTATGTGTAGACCAGCTTTGTGCAGTGTGGCAGTGGGCAGTGTATTTGAGTCTATTTAGAGCCATGCTGTTTTCCCGGTCCTTGTTTTTTCATTATACTTGAGACACTTTGATAGGTTCTACAAGAGGTAACTGGTGCTACACCTGGGATCAACTAATTGAGATTTATAATGTCCTATCTCCACTGGAGGAACAGTAAAAGATATTCTGCTGAATGGCTAGCTGGTACCAAGTATTAGAAACATTGTTCCTCCCACAACTCTACAACTTGAAATTGTACAAATAATTATATTTTTTTTCTTACGAGTTTCTACATGCATAATCACATTTGATTTTCACATAAATCTTGAAAAGTTCTTAAGGTACGAGGAGTTCAGGTTTGTGTGTTAGAAATCTGAGACTGGAAGTAGAATGACTTAACCAATATGAGAACCAAGAGTGGAACCCAGAGCTTCTGCCTGTTAATGTGGAATCCCAAAAGATGAAATAAATGTTCAGACACCTACCTTGTGCTTTGATTTCCACAGTAACTCAAATCATTATATTACTATATCCATCCATGGGTGGTGCTGAGTTTGAATATATACCTGGTAAATTTTTAAAGTTCATCAGGGGAATAACATATCCCCAGAAACAAAAAATGCAAAAATACTAAATTTTCCATGCATTTGGTAACTTTGCATTTTCTAGGCCAATCTACTTTGAGTTTAAGACCTTTTTTACTTTGTTATTTTTTATAATCCAGAATGCTAGAATACCTTGTTCACACACTTAAACAACAATCATGAAGAATGAAGTTTCATTCAATTGATAGTGTCACAGAAATACACAAGTGTAATAAACTCCTATTATAATAAACATGGTTGCTTAGATTGTTAAAATACACACTGTATTTTACTGATTACATTTCAAAGTCAGTCAATGTCATTTGGTACAAAAAACTATTGAATCACTAAATATATTACAGAATTAATAATTTCCTATTAGAGAGGTGAAGTTCCTATTGTAAAATTTGGGGGGAAAGTGCATTAGTCTGACATACAAATTTGAGTCTTTCAAACAATGTGAAAACTTCTTCCTGGACATTAGTGATATTTTTCCCTCTAGAGATGAGATTACCTATATGAAAGATTAATTATGGTTGTAATAAAATTTTTCTCTCCATGTATAGTTATTTCACAGATTTGAAAAATATGAATATTGTCGCTTGTTTCATTCAATGAGACTTTTGCATATGACACAAATCATTTAGTGAGCAAGGAAAACTCAGCAAATGGCTCATAATTTGCAATTTTTTTCCAAAATTAAAGGTGCTTCTTCACTTTATTCTTGTCAGTCCAAGAAGATGATTTTAATTATTCATTATATAGGTATAAGTCATTCTACTTAGAATTTCACAAAAATTGTAAGTGATTGACATAAGAGAAAGAAGTATATACATTATATAGAGCTAAGCATTATTTAATCCTAGTGCCTACATCAAAATACTTGCTACTTCTGTCTTATTGGATTGATATAATTAACTCCATATATACAATGATTAGATAATATATATGCCAATATAATTATCATTGAAGTTTTGGTAGTTTGAAATCAACTACTAAGCAATTTTAAATGGAATAATGCTTTTAATCACTGTAGAACTTAGTTGGAAAAAACCATATCACACTGTATCAAAGATATTAGCAGAAGAATTAAATGCATATCATTCAAATATCTACCCAGAGAAATTACACCAGCTCTTTTAACATAAAAATGTTAAATAAAAATTGTTTACTAAGTATGGAAGCTTCAAATAAGAAAAAAATAGAAAACCCTAATAAAATAGCACAAATGCAGGGATTGTAGAACATGGCTACCAAAGAAAAAGGAAGAGACTGGAATAACTAAAACTGAGAAGCCTGCAGGAAGACTCTGCAGAGCTTGAACTCAGACTCAGGAAGGGAGTAGTGCTGCTATGCTGCTGCCGGTGTGTCTGAAATCAAGGAAGGTCCTCATGGAGCTGAGTTCCAGACTTCTAAGAAGTGAGCACTAACCAACTGGTATTGAGCTCTACAAGGGACAAAGTATGACTGGTTCCGAGGGCATTAAAACAGTTGCAAAATGGATTCAGCTGCTCTTATTGCTGTTATAGGAACAGACTGCCACCTCCAGGATGAAGAAGCATTGCCAAAGGGATGCTTATAAAAACAAGAAGCAAAACAGGAACAGGAAGGAAACTAGAAAGAGCAAATTCCTCCTCCTTTCTGAAGTTTATCAGTCTCCTTCTATTAGTAGAAACTAACCAAGAGTAGCTGGCAAAACAACAACTGATTTGGCAAGTCCTCATTCCAACATCACAAAATTGCATATAGAAGGGTAGATTTGAAGCTGAGAGAGACAATAGCGTATAATATATAAACACACAAATACATACTTCAGGAAAGTATATGTAAATATTACTAAAACTGCAATAGATATATAATTATGTTTATCTGTGTGTATGTATACAAATCTCTTAGAGATACAACACACAAATTTAAAATCACATTCCGGACATTCATACCTCATAAAGAATATGCTCAGCCTGTAAGTCATCCCTTGAGATGTTAGGATGGCAGCTGGCAGTCTCTGAGCAGTGTTGTGAGGACAATTTTGAAATTGGTCATCATCTATACACTTTTTGTGTTATTTTTCTGTTATTCCTAGAACCCTAAATGAGTCATAGAGAAATAAAATATTTGGATCCATCAAAATCTGAAGTTTTGCTAGACAAACACAGCCAAAATTTAGAGAAACGAGAGTTTAGGACACTGGATGTGTTACTGAAATGATATACCATGGGCTTTCTAATTAGATAGAAGAGAAGTAAAGAAAATAGAGGACTGATGGATTTGGAGAAAGTAAAAGGTCAGTACTTTTGTGATTGTGACCTAAATTTGGACTCCTGGGCATAGGTTACTCAAGTGGAGAAAAAGAGGTTACTTGAAATGAGATTGTGAAGAGGTTGACAGGGAAGGCTTTGGGATTTGTAACCCAGTTAATTACTGGAATCCCCTAAAATAATGGCAGGACTTGAGGTGAAGAAGAAAATGGAGCTAGGATTTGTTGGGTGTGGTGAACCGGAGTATATTGCAAGGAAGAAGGGAGAAAGTAGCAATGTAAAATGGAAAGTTGGTGGTGTAGCTGAAGGGCTAGGCACTCAGTATAACTGGTTTTGATATTTATCTAAGTGTGATGAAGTAATGAGGATTGAGAAGGAGCAGTACAATTCCTATCCCTGTGGGGCTAAGTGAATCTAAGTACTTACCCTGTAAAGCAATTGCAAAGAAAGTGTCCTCAGGGAAAATTCAAGTTTCTTTTACTGCATGAGGGAGGAGAGAGCCTTTGACATAGAGAATCTGCTGGTTTGGGAGAGCTGTTCCAGAGAGCACAATGAGAAGAGTTGGTAGATGGGGAAGGAGAGTAAAGGGGTTGTGGACCAATCAGATAAATTAGAAGGATCACTGCTGTTGATTGGTGGGTGTGGAGGAAGTAGAAGATGGCTAACTCACTGGAATGAGGGAGTTGATGCATCATTCTCTACCAGTACTTTGATTCATGAATACCCTGAATAAAAGCTTAGGGTAAAATTAAACTTTTAATTACCAAACACATTTTTTATTACCCAGAAAATCCAAGAAAAAGCATGAAATTTTTATTTGTATCAATTTCTTTTGGTTTCAGCAATGCTCTCTCTGTACAGTACACTCTGTGCTGAATTTTAGGTGGTCCTGTTTAATAGTCCTGCTCTCAGAATCATTGGCCACTGATTTACTTCTTTTAGCTATTTCTTTTGAAGAGAGAGAAGGAGAAAAGACTGTTGGCATAGGCAGGAGGGTTTTTTCTTTTTCCATTATCTTGAAAATACAAACAGATGTCAAGCTGGGAATATACATGGATAGAGTAATAGCATAGTAACAGAGAAGAGATTTCTTAAGAAAAGTTTTCAATATTTTTAAACTTCAGAAATAAACTCATTTACCCTTACATAGTATCTGTACTTAAAAACGCAGCCTCTTCTTTTTCTGTCATTCTCATCTTTTTTCCCCTTGTCAGTATTGCTTTGATTTTGCAGCTGCAAAGCATGCCTTTTCCTTCCAGCTACTATTATCTTCTTTATATCTGTGGTCCCTGAAGAGGCAATTTACGAAAGTACCTAGGCTTTCAGTCATCCAGTTCTAATCTTGATCCCTTACAACCCACTTTCAGCCCTGCATCCTCACTTAAGACTTCTTTAGCCCCTGCCCTTATGAAATTAACTGGTCTGGGTTTTCTGTACATTCCTAAACTTGCAATCTCCTTATGTATACCTCCTCATGGTCTCCCTAGTTGTTACTACTTCATTATCTTTATCATATCTTTATATTCTTCTTACTTGAAAACCCAATATATCTTACCACACCACTTCAAAAATACCTCAGATATTTGTTCAAAATAAAAGAATTCCTTCTTTCTTGTTATAATATCGGCAACTTTCTCAACGATTTCTAAGTTTTACTCACTCTACAGAATACATTTATCGTTTATTACCCTTTCATTTTCTCTTCTATTCTCTTTCCACTGGTCTTTATCTTTTCCCATGTCTTCAATTACCATCCGATCAATTCCAATTCCATGGATCTCTCTACCCATGACATGTTCTGCTTTATTCAATTCACTATCTATACCTTTACTTGTGACATCTTTCTGTATGTCCCATTGCCATCTAAAACTTAATGTGACAAGGTCAGACTCTTGAAATTTCCTCCTAAGTACCCTTCCACTCTTCCCAACTCCATTACTCTCTCAGTTTTACCAGTGTGAAACTTGAGCATTAACCTTAATACTCTTAATCTCTCCCTCGAGGCTTATTAACTGCTTTGCCCTATATAATCTCTATATAGATACTTATTTCTTTATCCCTTAGTTAAAACTCTACAAGTGTCCTAATTTTTATGCTTATGTATCGTGCATTAAATTCTCCTGAAAAATTGATGTTCCAATTTTTCACCTATTATAGTATTTTCGTGTAATATACTTATATATTTCATTATTGAAGTTTATATTACTTTTTTAGAAAGAAATGCATCCTAATTCTATTTTGTTATTTTAAAATAGTCTCCTAAAGGAAAAAAATTCAAAAAAGATGTATCTTCACTTCTTTAGTTCCATTAATATCCATTCTTATACCTATTAATGTTTTCCAATAGTACATTCTTCAGTATCTCATGGCTTTTTTATATATACATGATCTATAATGTATTTTTTTCTCTTAATGACTTCTCACTTAAGTAAAAATAATCCATGGGATTTATTTATACTTAATAAACACACATACTAGAAAATGAAGGTATTCTATCACAAGACTCCAAATGTTTTTAAGATATGAGAATATTCAATAAAGTTTCCAACTCCTATAATTGACTCTAGATATTGAAGTAGACCTGTTTGAGGATTTGTGAATGGGTGCTTTCTTTGGATAAAATATTATACCAATCCTTTTCTAAGTTCCCTTTCTTAATTTTATAATTCTACTCTGATTTTTACAAATTATCTTGAGGTTCATTCCTATTTTTTATTGCTTTCCTGCTAGAATTACCTCATATAATCACAGTTTAAAAAAACTAATCAAATAATATAACCTTAAATAATAACTCTCAAACCAAATTTTCAAGCAGTGTCATTTGCTTTTTGAAATTTAGGTAATAAGTTGAATTCCTCTAGAGACAAAGTTTGAGTTTCATTTTTTTCTGAATTATTTTGAAATATCTAAACAATATTTATATTAATGTACCATAAATAGTTTAAACATTGATATATATATTTATATAAATATAAAACAACTTATAGGTTGTTTTGTAAAGAGAGAAAGTATTTATGACTTGCAATAGGAAATGGAAAATTTGTCTAAAAGTGACTCCTAGGTCTTTTTGTGTTAGTAAAGTTTAATTCTGACTACCACAAGAACCTTCACAGACTTTAATATTAGAGTTGGTTTTGGGAAACCTTATATGTGATAGGGATATATCGGTATATTTAATCTTAATATTTGTTTTGTGTGGGGATACAGATCTGTGGGTATGCATACATAATTATACATAGTCGCCAATTGTGTAGTATTGTTGTATCCCTGTAGAAGGGATATAAAGCCTTTTTCTATGTAGTAATCTGAAAAAAAAAAATAGATTTACTAAGTTATTTCCTTGTTCAATGTGCTGCTAGACTTAAATAAACTGTAATCTGCAAATACCAAATAAGCTTTTAGGCCTGAATTTGTTATATTCCAGTTAGAATTAAGTTCTGAGCTATCTGATCTAAAGTACTACCAAAATTGATACCTGCTTTGTATGTTATAATTGAGAAAATAGTGCTTGATATTCTAATCAAGTAAATGAGTTCTCTTCCTTCTTTTAATTGCACCAAGGGATTGGGATATTTATTAATGCATCTATACTTCCAAACTTCCCATTCATGAAAAGTTGAGCTTTTTAAAAAAATACAACCTTGAAGAAGCTAAAAATGAGTCAAATTTCAGAAATTTCACCAGGTAGCTGACTATCTGCCTATAGTAACATTTATATACAGTCTTTATATGAATTAAAAGAATGAGATCCTCTGTCTACTTCTAGAAAGCCAAATATATGTACTCTTAACTCCTTCAATAAAAGCTTTCAAATGAGCTCTGGATAAGCATTATAACACCTGTATTATAAGTTGGCAGAAAATGAACTCAGTCATTTCAAAGTGTTAACTTACTTGAATAATGTAAACATACTTTTTGGTAAAATATTTTCATTTTATTACACAAACTGCCAAGTCAACAGAGCTGTGTGAATTTTAGTTATAGGACCCATTTTCTTATAAAGACTTTATGTTTTGTAATTCCACACTTAGGGGTTATATTTTTTATCCTCTTCCTTTTCTAACAAATTGAACATGTTTTTCAACCTGGTTTACAAGATCAACTTTAAATATAGAAAATACTAGATGGGGCTTTGCCATCATTTTCTGTCTTATTCTTGTAGCCTAGCAAACTGATCCTTATTTATGCCTTTATGCACTAGTTAAGGAATTTGAAATTGTGTATATTTTTTCAAGTTTTACAAAATATTATTTAAAGATTAGAGACCATGGTTTAAGAGATATTAAACAAGAGATGAAATAAAAGACCACACTCTGTGACAATATTATTTGCTTAGAAAAATTTCTAAAGGATATTAGTCATATTCAGTATTATTTATTTATAATTTTGTATTAATATAAATTTTGATTCTGCAATTACTATGTACCTCTTAATGGTAACATGAATATGGCTGTTCCATATTTTACTCCTATTCATTCTTTTAACTCATCCTGTATGTCATGTCATAAGGGATATAATTTCTAACTTTAAAACTAGATTGTCCTCTCAGCCCCTTTTAAGCTGCACAGCACTCCCTACTTCCTCTGTTGTGACTCACTAACCTTCTAAAACATGAGATTCATATCACTCATATTCACCTGCCATCTATGATCAGAGATTAAGATAAGATTTATATGGGCGATCATGAATATTATAGAAGAATGTTATAATCTATCACACCTGGCAATATCCATCAAAATAAATAGTTTAATCATTTTGACTCAGAAAATAAGTCTATGGATTCACTTATAAAATTGTGACAAATCCATGTACAAAGATATCTGTTTCATCACTGCTCCAAAAAAGAGCCTAAATACCCACTCTTATGTTATGTATGTATGTATGTATTTATCTATGTATGTATGTATTTTTATTGAAATATGATTAACTTACAGTAATGGATTAGTTTTAGGTGTAGAACACAGTGATTCAATATTCTTATATATTACAAAATTATCACCATGGGAAGTCTAGTTACTGTCCCATCTGTCACTATACAAAATTATTTCAATATTATCAACTATATTCCCTATGCTATGTGATACAGCCTCATCACTTATTTACTTTATAACTGGACATCTGTACTTCTTAATATTCTTTTCCTATTTTCCTGTTTTACCTATCTCCCCACCACCCTCCTCCACCCAGCAACCAACAGATCATTCTCTGTATGAGTGTGTTACAGTTTTGTTATGTTCGTTTTTATTTTTTTATGGCTGATACATATTTATACACACATATATACACACTGCATTTTCTTTCACCATTCATCTATAGATGATAGACACTTAGGTTGTATCACTGTCTTAGCAATTGTAAATAATACTACAGTGAACATTAGGGTGCATATGTCTTTTTGAACTCATTTTTTTGTTTCCTTTGGCTAAATACTCAGGAATGGAGTTTCTGGATTGTATGGTACCTCTATTTTTAATTTTTTGAGGAACCTCCATACTGTTTTCCACAATGGCTGCAAGAATTTACTTTCCCACCACAGTGCATGAGGATTCCACTTTATCCACATCCTCCCCAAGACTTACTTGTTGTCTGTTTGGTAATAGCCATTCTTACAGGTGTGATGTGATAGCTCATTGTAGTTTTGATTTACATTTCTCTGGTGATTAGTAATATTGAACATCTGCCATGTGTCTGTTGGCCATATGTATGCCTTCTTTGAAAAAATGTCTGTTCAGGTCCTTTGCCAATGTTTTAGTTTTTTTTTTTTTTAATGTTGAATTGCATAAGTTCTTTGTATATTTTGGATATTAACCCCTTATTGGATATATCATTTGCAAATATTTTCTTCTGTTAGTAGATAGTAAGTTGCCATTTCATTTTATTGATGGTTTTCTTTCCTGTGAAAACCTTTTTACTTCAATGTAATGCCATTTTTTTTTTTTTGCTTCTGTTGCTGTTGCATGAGGAGACATACTCAAAAAATATTGCTGAGACTGATGACAAAGAGCTTCTTTCTTAAAATTTTTTTCCTAGGAGTTTTATCATTTCAGGTCTTACAGTTAAGTCTTTAATCCATTTTGAATTGACTTTTGTATATGGTGTAAGAAGTATCTGGTTTCCTCTTTTCCTTGTAGCTGTTCAGTTTTCCCAGGGAAAAAATATTAAAGAGACTGTCTTTTCCTCATTGTGTATTCTTACCTCCTTTGTCATAATTTAAATGGCTATATAAACATGGGTTTATTTCTGGGCTCTCTATTTTTCCATTGATCTATGTGTCTGATTTTTTGCCAGTACCATACTGTTTTGGTTACTATAGCTTTGTAGTACAGTTTGAAATGAGGAAGCATGATGCCTCCACCTCTGTTCTTCTATCTCAAGATTGCTTTGACTATTTGGAATCTTTTCTGGTTCTGTACAAATTTTAAGATTATTAGTTCTAGTTCTGTGAAAATGGCATGGGCATTTTGGTAGGGATTACATTAAATCATTAGATTTATTTGGGTAGAATGGACATTTTAACAATATTAATTCTTCCAACCCATGAGCATGATATATCCTTTCATTTATTGGTGTCATTTTAAATTTATTTCATCATGTCTTACAGTTTTAAAAATACAGGTCTTTCAGCTTCTTGGTTAAATTTACTACTAAGTATTTTATTCTTTTCAATTTATTGTAAATTGGGTTGTTTTCTTCATGAAAATAAATGGTTAGTTAGTATATTCTTTCTCAGATTTCTATAATATACCTAAGAAATATTATTTAAAGAAGGTATATTTTTTTAAGGAGGGAGAGTAGACATACTTTTAAGATACTTGACACCATTCTATTATATTTGAATTTTCTTACAGTATGCACATTGCATAAATTTTACTTCAGTGTCAACATAGGTTATATGAGTAGTACAAATATGGGCCATTTTTTTCTTATCTTCCTTCTTCTTTTCAAATAAAAATCCAAAACTCTGACGTAAATAATCAGTTAGATAATTATGTAAAATAGACCCTCAATATGTCACAGTTTGCTAATTTATACTAAAACTATCTGAACTTAAAATACAATCTTGAAAATGATCAAAATTGAAAAAAATGTATTCTCAAAGATTAAAATAAATTTAGAAATATATATAAACAGAATAACACAGATTGAAGAAAGTCAGTATATTTTATTTTGGAAATAACAAACTTATTTTCCCTACTAACAAATGCTGATGTATATTTGTGTTAAAGGACATTATTGAGGAATAAAATAAAAGCTTCTTTTATAACTCTTTAAATCACTATTCAGCAAAAACAAAAATCTTATCTTTCAT